>NC_034409.1:44196058-44347505 GCF_002078875.1 Numida meleagris
GGATTCTTATGCATTAAGCATCTATTTTTCCTTCTAGAAACTCTTAAAAAAAAAAAAAAAAGCAGGGTTTCTTGATTTTCTTCCTGATTATAAGCCGACAGCTGAGCAATACGTAGAGGGGAACAGAGACCTTCTGAGCTGTGGCAGCTGATAATTACCTTGCTCTGTGCAGGGCTCTCCATAACCCCAGCATTGTGAGAAGTGTACTTGATTACAGCGTGTAAGCCCAGCTCGGTGTGAGAGTTCTGCTTCATTAGGGAAATAGAGCAGCAGTGCTTTCACTGATCTCATTTCCATCTCCATTTTTGCCCATGCATGTAGGGCTAAACTACCTTTATGCTCAAGTAACTGCCATCCTTTTGTCCTTGGAGAGAGCTACAGGTAAATGCAGGGAGGCAAAACAAATGGTGGAATATTTGTAAAGTGGATAAAGTGAGGAGAGGATAACCTGCAGGACCGCCAGGTGCTCACCAGAAAAGAAATAATAAAGTTGTGATAGACTTTCTCTGGGGAAGGAATAGCACATATCATTTGAGTGAGTTTATTTGTTGAACCACTGAAGAAAACCAATTGCTATCCCACAGGGAAAGTGGAGAAATCTCCTCCTCGTGGAGCAGGCAGAGATTAAGTACAACGATAACAATGATAATTAGAGGTCTTTTAATTGAGAAAAGTACATCCATTGACTGCTGTGGTATGACAGCCTGGCTCCAGCTTAGTGCGGGGGGAGCCCATAGAACTTACAAACATTCTATTAAAGTAAGGTAGGGAGGGACTTGGTGCATGAACTTGGCTTACTTGAAGGGGCTGTTTATACAACAGACTGATATTTGCCAGAATGCATGCTTTATTCTGCCAGTGATCAAATATTTAAATATAATTATGTAGATTTCTGATTTGTCAGAATTTAGGACACTTGTAATGGCATTTGAAAGGTACATCCTCTCAGCTCTTGTGTTGTTCCTCAGCACTCATTAGGGAGTGGGCAACCCTGAAAGTAAAACAGAAAGTTTATAGTGGAGATGAGAATTTTTTCAACGTCTTTAGACTTGACAGATGATTTGAAATTATTTGTTCTTTCATAGCCATGGTGTTCAGCCCATAAGTTGTGACTGTAGCTCCATGTTCAATAAAGGGATGGTGCAGACTAAGGGATAAGAAGAATATATCTACACCTTGTAATGGTGCAAGGCGACTCCTGACTGAGACAGACTGAGGTTAGTGCGCACCCTGTATGGTGCAGTCAGCAGCAACTAGGCTGGGGCTAAAGGCAGGCAGTATTCTTCTGAGATGACCTTGCTTCCAGCAAATTCAAGCTTAGCTGGCAACTGGAAGTGCAAAGTAGGAGGAGTAAGTATCTCTCTCCAGCTAATGCTGCTTGCATGCCATGGTATATGATGAGTTGCTATCACATTTTTTGTGGCTGTGGAGTTCCCAGATCTGGGAACCACCATGGCTATTGCAGATCCAGCTTGGCTTTCATCCCATTGTTAGCACAGACATGCCCTTCGCTTATCAAATCTCTCACCTGTGTTACACAGACTAAAGACAAGCGACTCAATTCACTTTCCTCTGTCATGTGTGTTTTCATTGGATGCTTCAAATGCTGCATTTCAGCTTAGAGTGACTTTCTGGATGGCTTTGAAATACATAGCTTTTGAGCCTTTTTTTTCCCCTCATTTATGAAATTAACTTTAAAAGAGTTTAACTCTTTTAAACTCTCAAGTTAGCTGTACAAAGTGAAAGAGGACTCTGATCTGACTGTCAGAAAATAGAGGCCTTAGCTTGCATTTACATGACCGTTATATCCACTCCTGAGACCTCTTTATGGTGCTGGATTTGCTGTGAACTTGTGTGTGCTACAGTGTATTAAGCACGACAGAAACAGTAAATGGGGCTCGTTGCCTTGCCAGCCATCCATGTTCCTTCTGGTTTCCTCCACATGCAGGGAACAATACTGGTCATCTCCCACCTGGTACAATTTCCATATCCATATACTCAGTACCTTCCTCTATTTTATTGTATAGAAAAAGAAGATGTATCATGTCAAAGCTACTCATAATGCTACTCTGAATGGCATAATGGTGTTTAGGTGAAGTCACCACTGAAGGAAAGGATAGTCCATGCTATTATAAGATGGAGCAAGGCAGTATTACTGGAAAGAGGTAAAACAAACAAACAAAAAAAAGCCCTCACTGCAAACAAATATCTAACCTACTTTTTAACATTCCTCTGAAGAAGAATGAGTTTTATTTCCACCAGTGGTTGAGGTTTAAAATAAGATCTTTCCTATTATGCTGCTCATGACCTTCTTAGATCTTGTCTCAGACACAGTGTGTGGAATGAAATGGAGTATTACAGTGTTTGCTCCCAAGGGACACTTGAGTCTTAGCTACCTTTTGAATTCACTAAGCCATTTGGAAAGATTAAGCCATTCCCATGCTACTGTGTTTCATTTGGTCATTTTATTGTTTCTGTCAGTGTTTTATGTTTTACCAACTTTGATCGATATTGTTAGGCCTCTCCCTCAATCAGAAAGCAGTTCACCAAGTCGAATTCTTCTCTGCCTTCTCACCTCAGTACAGTCAGTGGTCATGTCACAAGCAGCACATGTGAATCTCACTGTAGACTCTCTATCTTACTGAAAAATGTAGTGTTTTCCTAGGATTGAGGATATTTATGTGAGGGCCGGTGGAGTTGGCTCAGAATATCTTTGCAATATTTTAATTTCTTTCTACAGAGGAAATGTAGTGAAACCCTTGATTGCATACTATATTGTCTCAGCATTTGAGTATTGGCCCTATGCTCTTGTTCTCAGGTAATACTATGCTTTAACTCAAGAATGGGAATGGAAGAGATATAGGCTAGACTGGGTTTGTAAGGCTATTTCAAAGCCTTTTTGATGCAGCGCCTGTCTCATTTTTTCCTTTAGCTTTCTGAGATCTTCTCTGTAGAAGCATAGTCTGCTTTCACTGCTCCCATCACTCCAGAGCAGTGGAGTGTTACCAACAGAGCAAACTCTTCTGTCTCTTTGTCTTCATCCTCTTTCTGGCTAGATCTTGGATCTTTCACATTTCTCTGCAAAGGAAGCCAAACTTATCCAAAGATCTTGTATAGAATCAAGGACAGTTGAAACTGGTTTTGTAGAAATTGAGTGCACTTTTTTTCTCCCTTAAACATCCCCCTTTTGAAGCCGTGGTTCAATATCAGGACACTAGTGCTACTGAAAATCAGCATCAGTATCTGCTTTTATGTATCCCCTTGGGCTGAGAGAGCCTATGGAAGGAAATAGTAAGCTGTGAGAGAAAACCTTCTAAGGCTAGTGTAGGTGTTGTGTTTTCCAGCTGACACAACTGGTATTTTGTGCATGTGGGGAACTTGGCAGTTTAAGAATATTGTCCTTGTCTAGTAAGGAGTTAAAATCTAGTGGGCGATTAAAACACCTGATTATTCAGCAATTACCTTCATTTGATAGGTAAATCATTAATAGTGCTTGGGTTGGCAGTTGTGTGGGACCCATGGCAACTGGATGGTACATTTAACTGTGGCTGTGCCCCTCACACAGTTATCTCTACATTGAAATCTATAGATTCAATATGTCTTTAAATCAGCCATCCTGAGCCTGGGAAATGCTCTGGTTGTGGTTAGAGAGGGTAATTTATTCTGGCAAGAAACAGGGAGAGAATCAAAATAAGGTTTAGGGGGTGCAGGTTCGTGCTTTGCAGGTGAAAAGCAGTGGTGTTTCAGTCATGTAAAAATGAAGCCAGAGAGTGTTGAATCAGGCTTTTTTATTTTTAACTATGGGAAGCAGACTCTGAAATGTGTATGGGAAATGCAACAGAATGTGCTGTTGCTCGGGAATCTGCAGAAAACCTGCTTCCACAGTTTGGATAGACTGTTAAGGTAGGAGAATTAATAGCATTAGCAGCCTCTGAGGAGATACGCAGCTTTCAGATTTCTTAAGTGGGTGGGTGTTAAAGCAAGGTGGATGATGGCAGGATGATTTTCAGCTTTAAAGAGAGCACCCAGAGCTCCAGTGAACAGCTCGAACGGCTTGCTAGCAAGCTGAACAGCAGTGCTAAAGCTAGTGGGGGGGAGGAATGGGAAGAGAAAGGAGGGAAAAGAGAGGGATGGAAGAAATAGCCTGCTGATTACCATCAGTCCTTGGCTGAGTGTACTAAAATACAAAAGGATGACTCTGTTGATTCAGCTTCACCTGCTGCTGGGAACCTTCTCCCCTGCCCTCCCTCACATCTGATCTCAGCTCTATGCTTAAAGTAAGTGTTAAGCACAAGGGAGAAAAGTGGCTGAAAATTTTGGGCACAGGCTGTTTCTTTGTGAAAAGCACAAGACATTTTGAGATTGAATCGTCTCCCGGAAACACCTTTTCCCTTCTCTTTCCAAACCACATTTACCATTTTTTTTTTTCTTCCAACATTTATAATCTGAACTCAGGTCAATCTAATTTTAACTGTACAACCTACCCTGCTTTATCTTCTTTCCTGGCTGCTGTTTGGTAAACTATTTCCTTTACAAACACAATTCACAATGCTGCAGCAATTATGGTCTTTTCATCCTCTCCATTGAAACCGTGCAGTGAGATATCATCCATTTTGTAGAAATGCACACTGGTATTATAATGTGAACAAGAAGCCTGCCTCACATTTATTTACAGTTCTCCCTCTACAGAAAAAATCAGACACGGGTGAATGAAGGCTTAAAGTACGAGAGGAAATAAGATGATCCCTTTCCTGAGCCCCCCTTTCCTGCTGAGGTCCCCTTTCTCAGCCCCTAGGTGCCCTGGCCTGTGCTCCTGGCCTGCCCTGGGCATTGCTGCAGGCTGCAGCCCACATCTCAGACACCTGCTCCTGATGCAGAGAATGGACAGGGGTGGGACACCTAGTAAATGCAGATGGATTTGGATGGGATGTTCATTAAAAAAAAATACATATATTATTTTGCTTAGCCTGGCAACCGCATACATGATGAATCTGTGCTAGCACACGTTCCTCTTGTTGCCACCCCCTCCTTGCCTGTTAAATGTACTTGTCAAATCCTGCCTTAAACTAAACTGCAGCATCCTATTCAGGGACTCTCTCATCCTCATTTTTTTGACTTTTTCTGTCCAGAGCCCTCAGGACTGTGAGACTTCAGTCCTAATTGAGCTGGTAATGTGTACTTGCAGCCCAGAACGCCAACTGTATCCTGGGTTGCATCGAGAGAAGTGTGCCCATCAGGTCGAGGGAGGTGATTCTGCCCCTCTATTCTTCCCTTGTGAGACCCCATCTGGAGTACTACATTCAGTTCTAGGGGCCCCAACAGAAGTAGGACATGGAGCTGTTGGAGCAGGACCAGAGGAGGGCCACAAAGATAACCAGAGGGCTGGGGCACCTTCTCTATGAGGACAGTCTGAAAGAGTTGGTGTTCTTCAGCCTGGAGAAGAGAAGGCTCTGGGGGGACCTTATAGTGGCCTTCCAGTACCTGGGGGCCTACAGGAAAGCTGGGGAGGGATATCTTATAAGAGCATGTAGCAACAGGACAGGCAGAAATGGTTTTAAAGTGGGAGAGGGTAGATTTAGACTAGATATCAGGAAGAAATTCTTTACTGTGAGGGTGGTGAGACACTGGAACGTGCTGCCCAGTGCGGTTGTGGATGCCTGCTCCCTGGAAGCATTCAAGGCCAGGCTGGATGGGGCTCTGAGCAACCTGGTCTAGAGGGAAATGTCCCTGCTTATAGCAGATGGTTTGGAAGTAGATCATAGAGGTCCCTTCCAACTCAAACCATTCTATGTTTCTATGATTCTAATTAAGTCTTGATTCACTATCACTGTAAAAGTAGGTCTTCCCGCTCTCAGCCTGTTCCAGCTGACTTTTGTCAGGCTATCTTGACAGTCACAGCATGAAAGCAGAAAAGTGTCATCTTTCATGCATTCTTCCTTGATTATACCACTTCATCTGTATTTTAATCACGTTTAAAATGTTTTCTTTTCCCCCCTATAAGGATTGCTTTGTGGTGTCTGGGAGCCCCAGATGGGCTGTGCAAAAGCATGCTTGTACTGTAGGGCCCTATCCTTTCTGTTGCTGGGAGCCTGGTGGCAATGGACTGCCTGACAGATATGTGAGACAACTGTGAAACCTCAGTGACTACAGGTACTACATGTGTGCCAGGTCACATTTCAGAAGGAAAATGAGTGCAGGTCCAGCACCTCCACTTGGGTGGTTCTACCATGTACCTGCCAAGAACAACTGAAGACCAAGAGGTGGTTCCATAGGATGGACCTGGGTGAAAATGACCTATGACTGTGCTGAGTAGGTTCTTTGCATAGGTTGGTGCCTGGCAAGGACCCACAGGTATCCCAGAGGAGCCACAAGACATGGGGAAGACGTGGAGCTGTTCTGTATCAGGATGGCCCCAGGGCAGTAGCCCCATGCCATTATGGTGATCTTCCCATGCCAACATGGTGGTCAACCTGTGACACCATGGTAACGACCCCATGACACATGATACAGTATCTCCACACAACCATGGTGGTCACGCAATACCATCATGATGGTGGCTCCATGACACATGGGGAGGTCTCCCTGAACCGTGCCCCATATGGCCTGGTGTTATTGCAGAGCTCCATGCTATTCTCAGGCCAATCATCACCTGAGACAGGCGATGCAGTGAGGCTTGTGCTCTCTTGGGCAGTGCCGGCTATAAATAGATCTTGCTGAGGAGAGAGGAAAGGGCCACCACAATACCAAGGGGACAGAACCTGTGTGGAGAACTCTGGCAAGGCTGGCAGCAGCAGCCTCTCTGCCAGGTTGCACCTCTCAAAGCCTCCTCTGTCTTTGCTGGCTCTCTCTGAGCAGTTGCTAGGTAAAAGCAGGTGTCTCAACTGAAGTAGTGGAAATTTCTATTCATCTTATAAATAGTTGAACAGACCGACTTAGTGAAATGTGAAACGAGCAAACATCCCATCTTATCCTTGGAGGGCAGATCGGGATTCAGTCTATAGTGCTGTCATGTCAACTGTGTCAGCGCTGCTGTTCATGATGCCAACGCTCTATAAGTTATTCATGCGAACACAGCAAACAAAGGTTTAGCTTAACTGAGGGATGAACATTCCTCTACCTGCAGCTTTCTCAACAGCCAGTCACAAAAAACTCAGAGGTCACCTAATCTGTGACAGAAATAGATCACACTGTCTTTGGGGTCAGTATACTTTGCAAGTATAGTAATATGACTGCAGGCAGCCCTAAGGGCTTCTGGCACAGAGTTCTTGGTAGTAAGAGAAAATGTCATTAAAATCCTAATGCATCTAGACTGGTTTACTTGAAATTTGCTAGGGAAAACTGTAAATTTCCCTTATAATCATGTTTATACACTAGGCTAAGAGAAGGCTTTTTCCTTCTGCTAATCTCCAGTGCTTCTTGACTGAGTACATTGACCCTTGTTCTCCGGTGTCTTAAAACAGATTCCCATCAGAGATTAATACTCCCTGTGAGACCGTGGGAGCTTTTCAGGTCTTTTTCAGTGACTGAAGATTTTCTGCACTTAAAAAGTATTCACAGACTGAATCTGAATCTATACATTAGCTTGATAACATATTAAATGGAGCTCATTGTACTATTTCAATCACAGTTGATTTTAAAGAAAGGAAGTATCTGTGCTATTGCCTAGAAACAGAGGTGTCTGAGCAAGCTTTCATACATATCAAAGAATCAAGTCATCAAAATCATCCAGTGGTTAAAGCAGAGGGCTGTGAGTGAAGATATGTAGCTCTCAATTCTGCTGTGAGCCTTTTAGCTGGACTGACAAACCAATCCTTCCTGCATCTTAGATTATCAGATTGTCATTTGGATGCTGAGAATAGCAAGCACAGCGTGTTGTGCTCATGAGATGAAAGGGAGTCTAAGTGCAAGATTTTACTTTTTTTTTGTTCTCTTTTATTCTTGTTAATTAGGCAACAGGATTTTGCCAGCCATGGCTGATCTGAGCTCAGTCTTCCACACAAAGGTAGGGACACTGTAATGGCCCCATGTAGCAGTTACCGGCCATTATTGAGAGTGATTCCCTAAGACAGAATCAGCATTACACTGGTGTGCAAAGCTGAACATGTCCATCCAGCTGACAGCTTCCTGGTGAATGGCAAGGCCCTGCTCTCATTGACCCTTGCTCTGTGTAGCTGCTTCCAGGAAGGAGTTGCTTGTGGCAAGCCAAAGAAGGGTGCTGTGATGAAGAGCCAAAGGAGGTATGCAAATGAAAACTGATCTACTTAATATTGGATTATGCCTCTAGTGTACTTTTTTTTTATTAGACCTACATTCATAGATAAAGCAAAATTCAGCTCTGTCATGTTAGCTGTTATTTTTAACTTACATTTGCCTTTAATCTGATGACATAGAGGCAAAAGGCAGAGGAAATCAAAATCAAGACATATGACAGCGCTCAGCACAGAGGTGGTGCTTTGCCCCTTAGCATGCAGTGTAGACTGTAAGTGAGACTCCTTACCTTTCTTGGAGACAAGTAAATAAGCAGAGCAGTCATATTTAGCAGATGTAGGAACATGAAAGCCTATAGCTACAGCATGAAGGGGGAGGATAAACAATTTGTAAGTACTTGTAAGTGATGATGGCACAGCTCTGAGCTGCAGTTCTAATTTACTGGTCTTTGCTTGTCCCCAGCCAGCATATTGCAGGGCCATCATTTTTTGAGCTCTCTGCAGTTTCAGACACATGCCAAGGGCTATGTTGTATGAACTGCACTTGCACTTCTGAGAGCATACATGAATAGCCTCACTAAAGCCAGTGGGATGCTTTGCATAAATACTCACTTTGTGAGTGAGCACATACCATAGTACTTAGGAGGTGAGACACTTAGCCACAAAATGTACCAAATGCATAAAAATAGAACTACTTTTTCTATAGAGCTACTATAGTTCATTGGCCTCAAAAATCCTTCTTTTTATCATGATAAATGGTTAGCTCCCAAAAGTAGGCATTGCTGTTATGGAGTACAATCTGATACAGAATGGCAAACAAGGGTTTAGTTGATGCATAGTATCATAAATGAATTCATTATTTTAATACTGCCTTTTCTACTGGTATAATCAAGCACAGTGTTCTTCATTGTGCAGATAAATGGCTGATTTGAACTTTCCGTATGCATGTTAATATGGTAGTTCTTAAAGTGTTATGTGGTCTCATTTATTTAGAAGCAAGAAGCTACTTCCTGACAGGATTCCTTATCACCTGAATGGAAGGATAAAGATTTTTTGAGCAACTGTGTGCAGATCAAAGGTGCTGTTCGAACTGTACCTAAGTATTTGTGAAGTCTGGGAAATGAATTGTTATGGGAAATGTATTTAACTGTGAGGGAATATATATCTTGCAGCAGGAGAAAGGAAATTGTAGTTTCCTTAGACCTTCAAAGGGAGGAAATTTTATAGTGAAAAACTAATATACATCTTCACATAACACTTCAGATTTTGTGTCTCCTGCCATTGTGTAACCTTGCATCAAAGGATACTTGGGTTATTACTTGAGGGAAGCCACGGGCAAGGACAGCTATGGAGGGAGTAAGAAAAAGAAGCTATCAAAAGGATCTATGATTAGATAAAAAGAGCAAGGGATAGAATAAATTTTGTTTCACAGTATTAAACATTTATTGATGAAGAACAGTCCTAACAAGCTGCTCAGACATGTTGTGTGACATACTTACTGCAAAAAAAGTTCATAAATATTAATTTATTACCAGAGTGATAGTTTGGACTGCTTTATTGTACTTGCTCATTGCATGGGATTTGCTTCTCACTAGATTTCATGAAAGTTGTTGGACATGGCTTCTTTCAAGCAAACGTTGAAAGATACTTTTGAAAATACTTGATCTATAATAATTCCTAAATACTTAAGATTTCTTCAGAAATACACATATCCACTTAGCTGGTTCTGTGGTGCTGATTGTATTGAGATTGTTCTCCTGTGAAAGAGCAAGTTACTCAAGGATGTGGCTCATTTGTATGTTAGAACTACGAGTACAGTTTTGAATATTCAACACCCACAAAAAACCACTCTGTGCCACAGATTATTCAAAAAATACAATTAGAGTAATTTTGAATACTGAATGAAGACTGCAGCATGTGCATGGGTAATTCAAGTACAGAAAAAAAAGAGGTAATATTCATTTAAGATATCATTTACTAGGGGTTGTTTGACAAGTTGAATTGTTTGCCATCTTTTATTTTCCATTTACACCAACTCTTTCACTGGTTATAGATTTTGTTGTTAAAAGCCATGAACAGCAACCTAAGATAGATATAGGTACTCAGAAATCACCTAGC
Source organism: Numida meleagris (assembly GCF_002078875.1). Taxonomy (NCBI): domain Eukaryota; kingdom Metazoa; phylum Chordata; class Aves; order Galliformes; family Numididae; genus Numida; species Numida meleagris. Next base: position 44,206,384 of record NC_034409.1, read on the forward strand.
TGATACATTCCTAAATTGATTTTATGGTTGCTTAATGAAAGCCAAAGTCATGTAGAAGCTACATAGCACCACATAGTTTGATTTCTACTTTTGTGTTAAACCTGGACAAGTACATAAAGCTTATGCGCACCTGTGTGAGAGAATCCTTCCCTTTCAACAGATGTTACTTGTTACATAAAAATACAGATTTCTCTTAGATTTTTGGAGTTAAGTCAGTGAGCAGTAGCAGCACTACTTAACTCTTTGGCTCATGAGAGATGTTACTATTTGAAGATTTTTTCTTCACGCCTTTTCTTTGCACAGTACTATACCAGCTTGGCCTGAGGTCATGGAAAAGGAGTAGAAAAGGGACTCCATTTACAGTGAGCAGCAAACTGTGTATCTGTAAGAAGTGGATGTTTTGACAGCCTAGCTGGCACTCGCTATCATGCAGACAGTTCTCTACCTGCAAATCTCTACATTAAAAATGTCCCAGCTATAACACTGCAAAGCTTTAGAGCACATCAGATGCCAAGCAGTTTGATTTTACCTTCCATGATTTGACAGGAATCTGCAAGAAGCATCTGTTCGGTACACTTCTCTCTTGAGCTTTTTTGTTTGCAACCCCCACCTGCTCACAGGAGAGACTGTGGTGTTTCCTTAATACCACTTTATGTCTCTTTCTGGACCATGAGAAATTCCCCTTCTGAGGATCTCAGCTAAGACAGAGCTGAGAGATTTGTTGAGATTTGCTTAGCATGGACATAGGAAGAACATAAAAAAGGAGAAATCGTGCTGCTGTACTGTTGTTTTCTGACTAGCCTTACCACTTCTGGAAACTAGGACAAGTCAGGCCAGGCACTAATACAGCTCAGAATTGTAATACATCCTCATGGAGCTCATAGATCTGCTGCTGAGCAGCTGCAAGGGGAGCCAGATCAAAGGCAATGAGTATTTGCTTGCTGCTGGGGATGGGAAGCCATACTCCACTGAGAGGCAGCTGTCCATGCTAAAGAGGATTCCAGTTTTGAGGAAACTGCTTCCTTTGAATTGCTTACATCCTGATGTTGTTGTTCCAAAGCTTTAGAGGATGTCTTTAAATCTGAAAACCCTTCTCTGGGGTGCTCTGAAGGAGAAGGAAGTCAAGCACTCAATTCTCTTCACTGCAACATTTTTCAGTGCTCACAGATGACAGTAAAATTTTGTGGAAATAGCTGCTTTTTCTGACATCAAACAGGAATTTTATTAATGTAAAGAGAAGAGAGCTTTCCCCATTTTTTTTTTCCTCTGATAGCATGAAAATTACATTGCTGTAGGCTCTACATTAAAAGCCCTTAGCATGTACTCTAAAATAAGCACCCAAGCCTACAGTAGTTACTTACGTTTGAAGAAGGATATAACTCAATATGGGTCATATCAAAGGATGGCCAAAGTTGTCACTAAGTGAATGGAATATGTTGCTTCTGGCAAGTATATGTACAAGTAGCTGGTCATATGTAGCAATCTATTTCTTGAGATGACCTTGGAAAATAGTTCAGATATACCATGGGATGTACTCTTACTGGTGGTCAAATCTGAGGTGTAACTCTGTTCTCAGCATTCAGATTGAAAGCCATCCTTTCACTGTTTATCTCTTAGAGGATGGGGCAGGGTAGGTGGTTGTCCAGGGAGTGGAAAGACAGGAGTTTGGGAATAACAACGAGGATGGTAAAGTTTTGGCACTTGGTAAAAATAGAATTATACAGTTCGTTTTATTTCTTCTTATATACTGAGTCATAAGGAATAAAAAAATAATGGCTCAAGGCCACTTCCTGCTGTAATTATTTAATGGTCTGTCATCTCAGGCGTTTTTCCATTATATCAAGTCTTTTTTTTTTTAAACAGCTACACCCTAAGAATTCTGTTGCCTCATGAACTCCGTGCCTGGCCTATCTTTCTGGCAAGCACTCAAAGCATTAGAAATTATCAGTACTTCTGTTAACCTGATGAAATTAATGCTGATGTTTACCATCTTTATTGGTTTTGACTTACCACTTCACAAACTGTTCCACAGAAGAGTGCAAACAATGGAAAATAGCACTAAATTATCCTGATACAAGCAGTAGATACTGAATTTCACAGATAAAATGAACCAAGCTGTGGCTGTATGTTCACCTACCATTTGTTAGGGTAGTGTAAAACTCAATAGTGAACCGACAGGTAAAGACCTATCAACAACATGACAGAAGTGGATTACTCCTCGTAACAGTTATTCATATTTTTTGTCCTTGCTGGAATTGACACAATTTGATAAAACACAAGCACTGGGAAAAATCACTAAATAATAAATAGGTTATTAGAATTTTTTTCATTCTTGCTGCATGCATTTCTACATCTGATGTTAGGAATTGCTATCTCTTATGCTGATGATAACAGAACAGTGCTGTAAGGGAATAAACATATTAAAAAAGGTAATATATCCCAGAATTAGATTTCCTTCCTGTTATTTTCCTAAATGTTTATCCCCCCTCCTTTTTAGAAATGCACAATGAGCCTTTAAAAAGTGGAGCTGCTTTCAGAATTGCTATCGTCATCCAGATCAATTTGGAACAATGTCCTGCCTCCCAATCTATTTTAATTTCAGTGTACACACTCTACTGGCTGGCTGCCAGCATGGAGCTCAGGAAATGATTAGTACCCATTTAGTCACAGGCACATAGACTTCCCTGGGATGGTAGGTTGGAGTTGTTTTAATATCCCCAAACTTGCTGCACATTCATATATTCACTAACGTCACTTAGGGTGATATTTATATGCTGGGTGTAGGAATGACACATGGAGGGAAAGGACATAACTTACACATTTTCTTCAAGAGGACTGAAGCTCTGAACCTTTTTTGCCAGCCCTGAGTTGATAGCCTTCCACCTCAATTAACTGTATATAACATGAATAGAAAATCAGGTTGGACTAATCTGTTTTGAAAGAAGCTGGGCACAGCCACATACTGCGAATTCTGAACAAATATCTTAGGAACTAGTTATGATAAATGTTTGATATGCTAACTGGATACCGATCATATCTCTCTGTAGTTATAAAGTACAACACAATATGCAAGGAAAACAGTCTGAATGTATTACTTTGTTTGCTTTTAAAATATATATATATATCTTTGTATTTTATTTGCTGGCTTTCTGGGAATTTTTTTTTTTTTTTGTGCTCATCTGGGATATTTACCAAAAAAGGATGAGTTTGCAAGATTTTTGCATATAATTACATATTATATCCTGCAGTACAATTGTTTGAATACTGGATGTTTTGCAAAAGCTGAATCCGAAGTCAGGGTAATACTTTCCAATGTGATTTGACTTTTTTCCCGTTTCTCTTGCTGGCGTGCTAGATAGTCCAGCAATGTTAAAAACATCAGATTTAGCATAACCTTGTATAAAAGCTGGTAACCTGCAATACAGACCACCTCAATAGCTAGAATAAGGTTAACGAAGAACTCAGATTTTTCATTTGTGCTAACAAGGCTTTGAAAGACCAGTTATTTGTTTAAAGAGTGATTATGGGTGTTTAACTACTACTGTATGCAAGGAAGGTCTCCGTAATTAACTCAGGGTCTTGTAAAGTATCTGATGCTCAGTGACAACGTTAAAAACACATTCTTGTTTCCACCGTCACTAAACACAAACACATATTTTATATGTAGGGTTGATATTTGGGCCAGATCCTTAGGTGCCCTGAGTTTACTAAAAAGGAGACTATTATGAGCCTCTTCTCGGCTTCTCTGTCCTCTAGTTCCACATTAGAGCTGGTGATAACAGGCTGTTAAATAGTCACCCATTATATGGAGACTAATGACGTTTTGCTTCTTTTCCCTATTACAGCACAGTCCTTGCTCATACCTATGTTGTGGCAGCCACACAGATCCTCTTTATCATACCTCCCCTAGACAGAGAGATTTTCTTGAGGGAAAGCTGTGTGGTACTTCTTAACCACTTGCAGTTGAGGATCATCTCACCAAGAGCAGAGTGAGCCAGAAAGGCAGAGCTTTGTTTCTCTGATCAAGCAGCCGTCAGTGAGATTCCTTGCTGTTGTCTACATATGCAAGTACAAAAGTTAAAAAAACAGTGGCATCTCCGTCGATGCAGAGAAAAAGGCTGATTAAAAGAAACACAGGATCAAAGAAGGGGTTCACAGCTCGCTCTGACTCAGTGCTGGCTGTGTGCAGAGATTCATGATGGGATCAGTTCCCTCCATGGAGGTCTGTGGTGCAATGTCTGCAGGTGAAATGGTTCCTCTCATTCTTGTCATTAGGAGAAACAAATATTTCTAGAGCACAATTCATAGGGTTTACTTTAGACATTATGGCCTGAATCAATCTAAAAGTGCCTTAATCTGTCGAGGAGAGCCCAAGGAATCTTGCTTAGACATATGCTTCTACATAATAGATGTGTAATGAATGAAATGAATCCTATGCCTGATTAAGGAATAATAAAGGCAACTACTTAATACATTACTGATTTGTTTGTTAAAATGTTTAACTATTTATTTCTACTAGGTAGTAGAGAAGTTTCAGTCTCAATTGTCCTGACACAACATTACTAAGGTGAGGCTGCTTTTTGAAAGTTAATATTTGGTAACATTATAACTCTGATCTTACTGTGTCAGTAAAATGGTTTAGACTAGAAATAAGTTCCTAAAGTTTTAACTAATGAATACAGGTTTCATAAACTTTTGTGAATTAAATTAGGAATACAGACAAAATGTTAAGAGAGACCAAAGGCAAGGAAGAACACTCTAGTAAATGTCTTTTTTCATGTTTCTATCAAACCAGGAAAAAGATTCAAGTACAGAACTGCTCAGGATGTGACTTTGTTAGGATATTTACTTGATAATAAATATGAATAGATGTTAAATTTACATCTCACTTTCTTCTGAGTAAACTATATTTTTAGAATTTCATAAACCGATTTAGAAGAAAGAATCTAATTAGAATCAGGTGTTTAACTGCCTCTAACTCCACCTTATTCCTAAGGTCTACCAATGCTAACTAGTTTAAAGTGTCCAAATTCACTTACCAGAAGCACAAATAATTTCATAGATCATTTTTTTGCTTTTCTGCAAATCAAAGAGTGTGGCTGGACTGAAGCCTTCTCTGTAGGGGCTTGAATAGCTTTGTGACCAGAGCCATGTCACAGGACATGAGATGTTCTGTTTGCCAGATCTGATACTGACACCTGGGGGCTACTGCAGCTTGAACCTTAGTTTGTGCCTAAACGTCATGTGTGAATAATTGCTAATTAAGTTGGACTTTAAAAATTTATTTGCAATCATGGTAATAAGAACAAGAGTACACAGGCTTTGTGGAGTGTTTTTATCTCATAATGCATAATCTTTAAATTGTTGCACAAAGCTATACCTTCTGGTTCCATCACATGTCAATTTTTTTTTGTCTTCTTTTAATAAATAATCACAAGGACATAGCATATTGACAAATATTGCCATTAGAGAATAATTACACAAAAGCAAAGTTCTTCTTTTCTCTGGGAAAGGATATGTATTTTAGGAATGGAGTAGATGAGGTACAATGAGCTAAACACTTGTATCTATACTGGGATGTTTGTGTTTTTCTAGTATTGGTCTGTGAGTCATCACATCCTTAATCTAGTAATATGGTTAAATTCCAGGGTTATCTTGTTTTTTTTTTTTTTTTCCTCTTCAACAGAGACATGAAAATTTCCTTGAATGCTGTATTCTCCAAGGTCAGCAATATGTAGTTTTCTTTCAGTGATCTAGGAAGGAAAAACATCCTGGCTTTTAAAAGTATGTATTGTCTAATACTGGAACTGCAGAAGAAGCATAATGAAATCTGTGTGCACTACAAAAGTTGTTTTGCATTTGCTATTTAAAGACAAGCTAAGTCAATAATAATAATATTTTTTTAGATGGCCAGGAATGCCTGTGAGATAGAAAACACTATATAAATCCAGCACTTACAGGAAGATGACTTCAATTTATACACTGGTCCCCACTGGAGATAACATATGTAAAGCTACCCTGGCCTCATGTCTTTTGGTGTACATCTCTATCCTGAAATGAATAAAAACATTGTTTTTCTGCTCCTTGTCTATTCTGCTGAGAGAGAGCCTGGAGAGCTTCTGGAAAAGTTGTACAAACAAATAAAACATGATAGTATTAATTCTAATTTAAAATAAGATTGGCAGTTCATCTGCTTACTAAACTTCAAGTTTTCCACGGACATTTCATTTTTTGAGGGCACTTTTCACATATGCTTACAAGAGGAGAATGGTAAGCTTGTGTACTAATAATGTTCTTATAGACTGTTCGCTTAAAAATTACACACATCTGGCGTTTTGGTGATGTGAGCAAAACTCTACTAACACTTGTGCCAATAATAAAAAACTTTTCTGAGGTGTCTGGTTGTTTCCCAGATATGAATTAAAGAAATAAGTTCTAACACTTTTCCCCAATTACTTTTGAGCTTGTAATTAATTCCATATGAGAAGAACTGTGTGGTGGATTGGGGTAAATAAAGTGCTAATAAAAATAACCCTAATTTCCTGGCCAGTCACTGTTTTCATTCCCTTATGCACCAGTGGTCATTCCAGAGGTCATTACCAGATCTGCAGCCGTGTCCCCTGAGGCTTTGGTCTTGACACATCTTTCAAAAGAAGCAGGACAGTGGATGTAGACAAGCAAATCAGTTACACAAGGCAACGTAAAATGTTGGATCACAACCTGTGGGTCTTCTTGTAGATTAGTACCTTGTTTTTTTTACTGTGTACCGCAGAAAAAAGCATGGATATGGGCATTTTTGGTGAGGTAATACATAATTCCTACAGTTTCTTATTTTGGGAATGTTTCTGACTAAATGCTGAGCTTGATTAAAATGCAAGTCCTGCTGTATCCCACATTAAAGTTATCTTAAACATTCTCATTGCCTTAATGAAGTTGAAATCAAGCTTGTAGATTGGCACCTCAAAGGAGAATGTGGGCACTACAATAAAATGATGTGGGTGAACTAGTAGGTGTCAGATTGCTGAGTCCATAATGAATAATTATCTCAGCATAATTATGTGCACTGTGTTTCAGACAAGATGTAAAAACTGAGGTCCTTTTGTCTCCTGGTAATTAAAAACACATCTCTGATGCGATTTCACATTACAAAAGAGTCTCTCTGTTAAACAGAGTACATGGTCTGCCAGTGGTATCCAAGGTCGGATAAGGAACTATTATACTGATAATTAGCACTGGCTATCCTGTGTAATTTTTATTTCCAGCAACTCAGATACTCTTCTTTTTTTGCACTTTACTTTCAGTTTATGCACATATTTTGTAGAATTAGCTTGCATATCTTGATTTTATTCACAATGACCATACTTAAGTTCCTACATAATATAACAGCAGAAAATAAATATGTAATCATCGCATCATCTGGATTTCTTAGCAAAGCAAGGTAACAAACCTGTTTTTCAAGAAATATTTCAAATTTAAGTAGATTATATTCTCTTGAAGAAATGTTAAATGGGAAATATTTATTTTTTACATAGAAATGCTTCTGATCTATTTTATTACCCAAATGGATATCTCATATCAAGATGGTTTGCAATTTCTGTAAGTTATGGTAGATTTTTGGAAATTGCTCCTTGGCCTACCCTTGGAGATATTACGGGAAATTGGATGTAGGATACTAATTTCTCCTGCTCTATCCAACTTCTTCAGCGTATCCTCTTGGATTTGCTAGGTGCCAATGCAATTATTTTGAGTGGAAGAGTCACAAGAGAGCAAATGTAGATGAGATATAGCTGTTACCACTTTTATACACCTATACCAGAGAAAACAGTTAAAGGATATTTTTGTGAAGAACAGTTAGTTTGTTTCATGAAATCTGGACTTCTGACCTCTGGTCCAGAGGCAAAATAGCCTTTGTACATAGTGAAGAAACACTTTTTGTGCAATTATTTAATAACTACAACAGTAATGGCTGATTTGGTCTACCCATAGTCTACATCTGTGCTGCCTCAAAGTGTGAATTTGAGATGAATATGTATTTTTCTTTGGTAAAACTGCAGGAGAAGAAGAGATAGAAGATATGAAACCTCTAAATCTGATATCAGTTGCAGAGTCTGAAGTTTGAGACAGAATCTATCTGATCTCTATATATCTTTATCCTTGGGAAAAGAACAAAGAGGAGAGGATCCCTTTAATCATTCAACATCTGGGAAGAAAAGAAAGAGTAAAGAAGAATGGCTTGGCCATTAAAATGGTAACTATGAGATGAGAAGTAAAGCACCAATTACTGAAATCCTAGAAAAAGAATGGCCTTGTACTTTAGAAATTCAGACAACAAAATCACACAAGACTCAACATGGTGCATTTACTTTATAACACTAATTAATGGGGTTGTTTTAAACAAAACAAGTGATTTCTCTTGGCTGAAGCTTGGCTGATCAATGGCGAATGCAATTTTGTGCTCATCAGGAACTTCAAATTCATCATGATAGCATTGCCTTTGGTTAAATGTTTTGATTAAAAAGGAAACTTGAGTCACTTGAACATCCAGCAAAAGTTTTGAACTATTTGGACAATGTCAAAATATGTGTATTCAGGTCCTGATCCCACTACCATGGTGTAAGTACGGAAAAATGAAATAAGAAATTATGACTTTATTATATTTCAGTGCATCTCCTGGGCTGGCAGAAGCGTGGAATCAGATCTGGAAGCAGGTGCAGTCTGCAGTGAGCTACCCCTGGGGCTCAGGTGTACCCTGCACTGATTGAGTTGCCAGACCTGGGCTTGCCATCAGACACTGTCAAAATAAAGGGATGTGTCATGTGCTCAGAGAGGCACAGAATAAGGCAGTTCTCAAGCAGGAGGCAGAGGTGTTTTTTTCTCTTGAGTTTGCCAAGTGCATTTACACATGGAGTTCTTGGCCGCCACTTGTGCAGACTTCCCTCGGAAACATTTTCCATCTGTCATACTCACATGAAAAAGAAACCCTGGAGATTCCACCCCCATTTCTGAAATGGAGCCTCTCTTTGTCTCTCAGAGCTTTCAGAGAGCCCTTTATAAAAGAGATAAGGAGGGGAGTTAAAAAAGGCAGACAAGGTACTTTTAAACCAGGAGCTGCAGCCAGCTGGATCACAAATGCCTAGGATGGCAAGGAGAAAGAGATTCAGTTTCACCTTGACTCCTTGTTTCATCCACCAGCAATCCACCCTTTATCTGCAGCACTCTAAGCTCCAGCAGCTGCTCCTCCCGGGCCTACTAAGAATTAAGAGTCTCCTTATCTGTGGAGGACAGTCAGACAAAGTACAGCCAGAAATTCTTGACACTGCCTTCTACTATACTTAGAACTGCATGTAAAATGCCACCCACCTTCTTTACAAAAGTAGCAGAAAATTCCCTTTTAATATGTGCCCTAACAACGTCTTATCTTTTAATACTATTACTGGCATACTTTTACAGTAAAATGACCAAAAAAATAATCACTGAAAAAGTACCCTGGGAGTATCGGCCATCCTAAGCCTAATCAGTAATGACACAGGGGAAATGCACAGGCCTATTACATCTTCTTTCTTCCAAAGAGTAATTTTTTCAGAAAGAAACCTCTATCTTACCCAGCGGTTGTGCTTTTCAGAAGATAAACTTTGTTACAAGACTTTGCAATCTGTAGAAGACCTCCACAGAGTGCAGTGATGGCAAGAAAGCCAATAGGCTTAGGGTTTTTTTGAACAAAGGGGGTCTTTCCTTAATAAAATTTCCTTGATTTAAATCCCCACTTCACATGTCATGCGAAAAGAAGCTGTACATTCAGAAAAACTGAACAGAAAGACCTATTTAAAATTTTCGCTGCTGTTCCTATCATTGATAGGGAAAGTCTGAAATTTCTATAGTATTTTAGTTGTATTTTGGGGACATTTAAAATTATCTTTAAGAATATTAGAAGTAAGTCTCTCTCATTTTTCTGAAGGTGTCTTTTGCTTTCCCCATTCCGTACAAGCCCCTGCCTTCAAGGCACTGAAAACAACGGGTAAGCACATTTTCCATGTGGGTGCTGGGATTGCCATACATGAGCTGAGCTTCTCCAGCTCTCCTGTGTGACACTGCTCAGTGTGCCAGACTGTGGCTGGGCTGACAAGGCTTCGCTGTGACTCACTGCAACAGGAGGCATGGTAAACTGGTGCACTGACAAAAATGCAGGTTTATCAAGGGTAAAGAAAACAAGTAATTCGGGGAGAAATGATCCATAACTGCTTGCTATTAAAGCCTTTAAGAATTACTCGCACAAGAAGAAAGGAAACGTATAAGAAATCTAACTTTCTGGTTTGTTCTCAGAATAAGAGTGAGTCAGGCCAAAATTTTCTTCGGATCCAAAACACACAAATGTTGAATATGCTTTTCAGTAGGCCTCTTGAAGGTGTTGGTACGGAATTGAATGCCATTATTGATTCATTCTATACTGGAGAAAAAAAAAAGGAGGGGGGGGGGGGGGAACAAGGCAGCATCCTTGTGCAAATTTCATTTTGTTTGAAAAGGCAGAAGAAAGTATACAAATTGGAAAAGTTCCTTTCCCCCTCACACATCCAAAAAATGAATAAAAAACATGTAGACGTGTATATATGCAATCAGCTCACCCAAACCACCAGTTGCAGAGCTCATCTCAGTGTACTTCACAGCGTACCTTTTCAAGTCTTTCTGTACAATTGTTGCTTCCCTCTATTATCCAGCATCCATGCTCCACCACAGAGGAGGCTGCAGTTCAGTTTTGGTTTGTGGGGACAAGGGAAAGGGCAGCACAAAATTGCAAAAAACAAGATAAATCTTGCAGTGCCCTCTGATCTCTGCAGGCTGCTGCTTGCCAGCAGTAACCCTGAGCAGAGAGCAGATGTGCACACACGGATCTATATTGCCAGTCTCTCTTTTCTCCCCTGCAGCCATCTTTGTCTTGCCAGCTGTCCTAGCACCACAGGAAGATATTTCTTGTTCCTGGGCCTGCGGGAAGGAGTGGATGAGGGAAGGAAGGAGAGGCTGCTGCCAGGATGTGGGGGCAGAGCCATTCTGCCAGATGACTGCCTTGCTGTGCCCAGCCCATCTCTGGGGAAGCCCTTGGCCACAGATGAATGTGGGCAATTAGATGGGATGTGTCATCCTGAATGTGCCTGATGGATAAATTGCTACGGTACTTGCCTATATATTGTAACACAGCAACTGATAAATTCCTGCTGATCTCTCAGAACTCTGGGTGGAGTGGGCTGAGACACAGAAACTCATCTACATGTGCACAGGCATTTAAATACGTGAAAGGTTGGTGCCATCTTGCTCTGTGTGCCAGAAGAATTTATTATGGTCACAGTGCTGAGGTTACATCATTTTTATATTCTAATATCCTGCTTTTAATGGCTAATAACATTCAGAAACTTTTCTCTGTTCCAGACGTAGTTTCCATCCAAATGTAACTTTGTTTGGAAAGTTTGAACAAGAATGGTTCTGGTTTCTTTTTTATTCTTATTTATTTTTTTATTTACTTTGAATTTGAGGAGGATGGGAAAATAAAATTGCTTTTAAGCAAAAAAAAAAAAAAAAAAATCAGTTCTATGCTTTAGTCACGGTCTGATGAGAAATGGATTAGAGTCAGACTAAATCCACCTGCTTTGTGTGGGGGCATGCACAGGGAGAGGCACCAGCAGACTTCCATCAGAACAGCTCTGACCTCTGTACACTACAACTTCATTTGTATACATTAACTGAGTCAGGACAAAAAGTATAGCTGCCAGGAGAATGAAAGATGTGAGGTCAATATGAGAAAGCAGAGGGGATGTGGGTGAAGAAGAAAGGCGTGATGTGCTGTAACTCGGGATGTTCTCTGAAAAAGATAGGGAGAGAAGACAGAAGGGTGAGTTACTCGTATCTCTAATCCAAAAGGCACTACTATATTTTAGTTGTTTTTCATTCATCTCACCATTTTTGGTAGTTAGGTTGCCTCTGGGAAGACCCCTGGCATCATTTCTCATTTTGTTACTATCAATGTCTTTCTGTCAGCTCATGGCTAGTGCTTTTATGCACCCTGACTAAACTCCTTGCAGAACTTCTCCATAGGCCACAGAGATGTCACACAGTCAAGTATTTTCTTTAGGTTGCCAGCATCACCTGCACTGAAAAATCCATCAGGGAACAGAGATAGGCATTTTGTTTAACTGCTCTCTCTTTTGCACAGTGCTTCTTGGAATGCGAATGCTTATTTTTCATTTGTTCTTACAGCAAACAGGGCAGATAACAATCCATGATGCTGCACAGTCTTTAGTGAGCATGGAAGAGGCTGTGCGAGACGTTTCAGTGCTTTTTGCTAGTGCTCTGTGGGTGCCATTTCCTGATGGTGTGCTGGTTCTTACCTGGCACTGCAAACGCTGCTCAGCAATGTGACTGATCTCACCCTGAGCCGCACAGTGCCTCCTGCTGCTGCTGACTCGACTTTAGTAATGGCTCATATTAAACTCTTTCTGAACATTTTCTCACTAGCAGACATGGGTTTCCCACTGGGTATGAGTGTTGTGTCATAGTTGAAGTGACATGATTTGTTCCTAAAACGTATTTATCTCTTCTCTTTCAGCTCCACGTGACCAGAGTCAGCCATGTGCTTTCTGCGCTTACCTCTCGGACTTAACCTTTGGCAGTTCACTGTGGCCCATGTCACCCAAACCCTTCAGCTGCCATTCACATCATCATATTTGGAGTGGAGGGCTGTGTTAATAACTTTGCCTTATGCTTGCACCCACAAGCAGCAGATATTTTCTCTAGTTCCCTAGCAAATCACTTATGCACTGTAATTAACTGGAAGCCTATGAAGAGCAGTACCTTTGTGAAATGTGATATTTCAGACTGTAAATGTATCTAATTGTTAAGTCCTACACTGTATCACTGTCTCTGATGCAGAGAGAAGAAAGTTAAGTTCTTTCTGTCTTTGGAATTTGTTATTTCTAGAGGCTTAATGAGACATTTGATTTCTTTCTTTCTTTTTTTTTGGCCAATATTTCACAGTTTCAGGATATGAAATAATTTTTTTTTTCCCCCTGAAAAAAAAAGTTAGTGATCAAGCAGCAAAAACTGGGACACATGGATACTCCAAATATTTGCATTTGAGCACATGGGAAGAAAGAAGCAGCATCACCTAACAGACTTTTTGGATAGCTTTTTTATCTGTGTATCTCCAGAGTGCCCTTTGTCTCTGCTGCATACTTATACAGCCAATTATATGCCTTACTTTGAAAAGGAGCTTGCCCTTCTGAAATCCTGAAATGAAAGGCAAGGTAAGAGGTAGCTGCAGTGATCCTGACCCGGAGGCCATTGTATATCAAGGGCTGAAGGCTCCACAGTGCAGTTACCCTGGGCAGGCACAGACCTGTGCGTGCTGCTCATACAGCGTGGCTCTCAGACCAGCGCTGTGCTGCACAAACCTGGTGGCCGCAGGGCGAATCCAGGTGACTCCTTGTTGTGGAGGAGCTGCAGGCAGCTTCCATGCAGTGCCAATGCTTACACCTCCTGCACGGCCTTGCCTTTATCTGACAGCACTGCAAGAAGTTCTCATGAGAACATTGTTTCTGTCTGACAGTAAAAATGATGAATATGGCTGTTTTCTGTTATAGCTCGCATGACTGAAAGGGTGGAATCTCTCCTATAGACAGGGTTTGCACTGTGTTACTGTGGATGGGTTGGAGCCTGTTTCATTCTGCACCATCTGGAGTTCCCACCATCTAAACGAATGTCAGTTCATCTGTACTATTCTCTCCTTACAGTGTTAGCTGGAACACATATTTTATGTGGCACCTTAGACAGTCTGAGTGCATTTCTTACTGGGATCATAACAGACTGGCACCTCCTGGTGCAAAACATTAGTACAAGGCAGAATTGCTGTACAGCCTTCTCTGTGCAGCAAGAGGACTTTCGATATGAATGTTCATTGATGAACCTAAAACATATCTCAATTTTAACAGACCCTGTTGTACCAAATCTAGAAACAGCAAATTTAGGCAAAGTGACTACCCTAGGAAACCAGGAAAGAATTGACAAGTAGTTGAGTAGAGAAGGTTCAAAACCTTGATGGTCCTTATGGATCCTTTCCAACTCTGGATATTCTACAGATAGAGGAAAAGGTCAGGCTGTGTCAGATCAGCTTCTGTGTAGGATGAAAAGGAGATGTAGAAATCTGGTGTTCCTTCAAATACATGGACTATTGTTGTCCAGTCTTGCAGTGACTCCTTCATGTGTAACTTTACACTTCAAGAAAGAGTTGTTAATGGTTAACATTAACAATGGGTAACAGAGTGGAAGAGACTCAGCTTTTTACTAATGTTGTTGATGATCAAAAATCAGAAAACGATCCTTAGAAATATCAGATTATTTGAAGAGCCAATGGCAGGGAAATAGGAAGTTTTTGATGCAGTCGGGACACACTCAGCATATCTTGGACTCCTGCACAGAGTTCCACATCTGAAGACACTGAGGAGTAGAAACTCACAATGCAGTTAGCTTCAGGACATAAAGTGAATTTTATTTACAGCAAACACTAGCACAGAGGGATAAAGAGTGCAAAAAAATTGTCACACTATATTTTCTGATCACCATAAATGACGGGTGAAATTGAGCTTGAACAGAATCTGGGATCTGTGCACACTGAAGTGTTAGGGTGACTCATGGGGATGAGTCCACCCCATCTGCTTACATGAGTTTGAATAACTGAATAAATTGATTGGCAAAGATCAAAGATTTGAAGATGAAAAATTTGTATGAGAGCAACTATATGATAAAAGAACTGGAGATCTGGTTACGAAGGCTGTTGCCTGTGTTTGATGGCTATAGATACAGGCGTGTGTACACAACAGTGTCCTGCTGCAGCCATCATTAAGTCTCAGCTAGGAGCTGCACCAGTGGAACACCAAATCACAGCTTAGCATGAAAAGCAAGGTGTGCAGGCGAGAGATGTGAAAATCAGCTGTAGTATGGCCTGTCTCAGCATCAGGAACAGGAAACAAACAGGAGGGTAGCTGTGCTGGTAGAGGTATGACTCATGTGATTCAGTGCAGCTCAGAAATGATTATCAGTGATCTGACTAACAATTCGTCATAGAAGAGGATCAGAACTCTTTGCCAATGAGATTACACGCAGCAGTAGCGGAGCGTCATCGTTGTTAGACAGTGGCTTGTGTTTCATGAGATAGAATATCCTGAGTTGGAAGGGACCCATAAGGATGACTTCTTGGGTTCAGTATGTCTGGAGGTGTTAAGCATAGGATACCAATTTTTTACTTGGTTTACCTCTCCAGAAAGGAACACATGACAAAGGAGCATGCAGCTCCATTAGGGAAAATATCTGCCTCTGAGTTCATTGGAACTGACTGGAAAGGGCTGCTCTCGGAAACACCAACTGGAGATCAGCCGGTGCTGACAGCATGTGACAGCTTCTCCAAGTATGAGATGGAGCAGCCACACATGCATAAAAACCTGACAGTTAGAGTTATGTTACAGAGTCCTTGTTGGCCTTCTGCCATCCTTTTTGTTTTTCTTCACTGGATTATTTTAGGACACCAGGAACCCGTGTTTCCCTCTTACTAGATCTCAGTAGCTTAGTGCCCTGGCAGTCCTAAAATTTTAGGAGGTGAGAGCAGTTGGTGTATCACTGACAGAGTCTGTATTGATGCTGAAAAGACAATAATGATGGGAATATCCAGGACTCAGAATAGATGCAAAGACAAAAGCAGAGGGAAAACCTTCCTACAGTACTCCTTCTACTGTTCTTTTACATATCTAGCTTGTCTGTTATGGATCCAAAAGATTACCGGTACAGAAATATAGAGCCTGCTCTTTTGCAGTATGTAAATTCCCTAGAAATTAGGAGGGTCAGCAAAAAACAAATCACAATGGCTGAAGGAATATGAGAGAAAATTTAGAAATATTCTGGTAAATTCCACATATCCTAAATAATTTTGTTGCATTGGTCATAACAAATTTGCAGCAAAGAAAGATCTGCCACCTGAACCTCAGTTCACTGCAGTGCATATCTGCCCAGTGGATTGGCTGGCCTAAACCAGGGACCCATGACCACTAACAATACAGATGCACATTTGAAAGGTGACTCTGAGGCTGTGTTTAAGGCCTGAGCGTGTATACTACTTACGTATATCATATAAAGGGATAGGCATTTTTATTCCTAGGACTTGAAGTGGTAAATGCTTATTAAAGCTGTCTGGAAGGAAGGAGTTGCAAAGCTCAATATTGATAGTACAAATAAGTACGAACAGTTTAAAGTTCTGTGTGGTTTTGTGTTGACATGCTGCCTTTTAAGTTATAACCTGTCTGAATGTGCTGGTGTTAGTACTTGTGTTATCACTTTAAATCAATTGATTCCCATTCATGAGTATTAGAGTATCTTTCAGGAGATAAGCTGCTTAGTTTTCCTCCATGATCCAGTGCCATACTTCACACGACTACAAGACTGAGTATGTATGTCCGAAAGTAATGCCTCCTATTTATTGCCATGAAAATGACGCATGTAAAGAACACAATAAAACTATCTGATAGAACAAATTCTCAGGTACAAAAAAATTATTTTTCAACATAGTCATCACCACTAGCTGTGCATTTTCACCTTGAATGAACAAGAGCATGCAATACCATGCTTGTAAAAATCTGCATCAGCGGAGGTGACCCACTGTTGCTGTCGCCACTGCTGAAACATGCCATCCACCACCTCACTGTGCTCATATCCCTTGTTTGGTCTCCATAAATGTTCAGCAAGCATTGATGAATGTCACTAGGTGCAATTTTTTCTGCATGGAGGAGTTTAATGACGCATCTTTGCTTCATATGCACTTCCATGTCAGACGCCAGTTTGTCAGACTGCTTCTCTTTTGCCATCTGTCACATGGCAAACAAAATGTATCAGAATATTAGTGGAAGGTTCAGACTCTACTGCCATACAACCAACATCCGCCTCTGACATTGTGGACCAACTTAATAAAATAGGAGGCATTACTTTCAGAGCAGGCTTCTTATTTCTTCCCATAAATTAACTCCAGTGAATAGCTGATGCTCTTTTGGGAAAGCATAATGTAATGGTGCATTGTACTCAGTTGTTCCCTCCTTTTTTTTTGCATGAGGATACAGATCCCAGAACTCCTATCAGCGTGTCTGATATTAAGATAGACTTTACAGACAAGAACTGCATTGAATCACACCAAATTGCAGTGAATGGTATGGCTTTCCCTGCCTCTCTTTGTAAGCCATGCACATTTAAATATTTCCTCCTTATGTTCCACCACTCATCCCAGGAGGATCCTCTCTCAGTGGACTGAGCAGGCTCACAGAGATAGCAGAAGATGTTCTCATCTTGTAACTTGGTTTCTGCCCTTTTATTATTTTTTTTCTCCAGTCAGGATATTATTTTTTTTTTTCATTCCTTTTCTTGAATCTTTCACTGATAGACAAGATAAATTCCTGATAAACAGAAGAGTGCAGCACCTGGCTACAATAGAGGCTTCAGAATGGTCAAAAATTCAAACTTCTTTTTCAAAGGAGTTATATTGGCTATCAGGACAAACAAATCCTGCAGAATCATGAAGTGTGGTCACCTTGTGCACAGCAACAGCGAGCCAGGCAAAGCTTGCTTCATGGTACTGGAGCCAGCAACAGCTTGCAGGTCTGTGGGATGAGTTCTGGATAGGGATGCCAGCAACAAGTGATTGCCTTCTGGAAATAAAAAAAAAAAAAAAAAAAAGGGGCATCATACATTAGAAAACCACCTGAAGTCTTAAGAATGATTGGGTTCATTTTGAGAATCTAGCTAGGGTATTTCATTGAATTATTTCTTCTGCTATCACTTTGAGAAAAACAAGAAGAATGACTCAATGCCCCAGCATCTTACATGTGTCTTAGTCACTGTCAATCACAAAAAAAGTTACAGTCTGGTTCTCATGTTGAATTGAAACACTTCCTGAGAGAATGGGCACACTTGATGCAAAGCTGAGTCACTCTCAGCTGCTTACCATTATTAGGAATTCAGCATTGCTAAATTGATACAATTAATTCTCCTGAAGTCCCATAAAAGCCTCTTTATCCTCCTGAGAGTACTATTTCTTTTCTTTTTATTAGTGTAGTCAGAATGCTGCTAAAACAAAGTCAAGCCAGCTTTTTCTTTTGCTTTTATATTTGAGACTCTGATTTTTTTTTTTCATTCTCACTTTGGTTGGTTTATCTGTAAATCATTGCATCTTTCAGATTATGAATCTATAGAACATCATGCTCATAGGTATAAAGTAAAGGGAAAAAACTTATATCAGCCATCATCTCCTGAGGAAGCCACAGAAAGATAATCACTGGAGAAGCCGACCTGCATAAACCAGAGGGCCCCTTACACAAAAACCGAGTTGGAATACTTTCCGTGTATTACCAAGGCAGATGTTACTGTTGAAGACAGGGCACATAGAAATAGCCCAGAAGGCTTGCAATTTAACATTTTGTTCTTCAGTTCACTGGGCCAACAACAAGCATTCAAAATTTTCTATCTCCTACTCCCAGTCTGCATACAACTAATGGTTCTTTTCTTCTTCTTTTTAATATATGCTCCTTATCATTTTTGGATATAGATGGTTTAGAGATATAAAAGAACAGCTTGACAAAAGGTGTATCTGAAGATAACTCCTAACCCATCCCTCGGAAGAAAAGCACAGTCACTGTGGGTGTTCTCCCCAGCTGGGGGAACTGCATGAGCCTTGATCCTAGAGTTCAAGACACTGTGAGTCTGCCTGATAACAGCAGAAAGTGAATTTCAGAAAGGAACACTGTGGCTGGCTTTTTAGATCTGCTCTAACTTATCTCAGCTGCCAGTCTGATTTACTGGGAGAAACTGATTTCAGGGGAGGCAGATCCCAAAATGGGGCTGGCCTTGTTGGCTGAGCAATCAGATAACAGGTGTACATGACCAGCACAATGTGGGAATTGCAGCTGGTAAAGGTCCACCTGAGGAGGTTTATTGAGGGAACAAGTATTATATTTTGCACTTCCTGAACAGCTGTTAACGGTTTACGGGCTGGTTTGGCTCAGTTCTGTGACTAATGTGGAATATTGGTAACTAAAAATCATAAAACCATGACAACAGCCTTTCCAGAAAGTACAACACTGTATTTCAAGCTGAAGGGGAACAACTTCCCTCCTCCCCTGAAAAAACAACTTCTGTTTAACCATGGAAAACTATTGCACAATCCTTACTTACCAGGGCAGAAAATCTGCACTCTCTCCTGGTGCATTTCACATGAATGAAAAAAAAAGCAGTCCTGTATTTCAGAAGCTTCTAATAACAAAAAATGAAGAGGTTTTCCAGATTTTATGTTCCCTAACAGAGAGCTTTCATAATATTCCCAAAAGAGAAAGGAACATTACCTCTGTTAACTTCAAAAGCTTCTCTTCTCCCGAAATGTCACCTTCCCTTCCTCTCTCAGTTCATTCACTTTCTTCATTTCGCTTCCTTAACCTTCATTTCTCTGTCTTGAGACCTACGCATTTCCAATTCCTAACATAAAGATTTGAGCTATGACACTATGACTGATGAACAAGGAATCAAGTTTTTCTTAAGGATGATGTAGAGTCTGTTTTTAAGAGTCACTGCCTGTGTAGAAGCTTGAGTCAATGCAGACAGAAAGCATCAGAGGTTCCAAGAAATGGGGTAATGTGTTTTGGAAAAGGGATCCCAGAGGAATGGTGGATTTCTCATCTGTAGATTGCCACTGTCTGTTCAGAACAACAAAGAAGGAAATGGCATCACAGCACCAATCATTTTGACTGGGGCTTCTCCCCCACACCCTTTTTTTCTCTCTAATGCTGTGCCAAGATCGCAGCCTAAATATTATCACAATACTTGTTTATGTGGGACTTACCCCGTGTGAGATCACAGATCACAAGGCCTTGATAACTTCTTGTGATTATGTCTGGAAGATAAACAGGGGTGAGATCTGAATATAATCTGAATTGAAAAGAGCCTCAGAATCCCCAGTGTAAATTTCAAGTCATCTATTAGTGTGTTTTCTACTTACTTTATTAGAAAAAATGTTGGTAGTTTAGAAAGTTTTTTATAGCAAGTTTTAGACAGCAGAGGCATTTTAATACTTTTAATAAGAGATTTGCCTTGAGCATATAAAATTAACTGTATTGCACTTAATTAAGCCATTGGAACATTCTAATCTTTTTCTACTTTAGAAATGGATTTAAAATTCAGTAAATGTGAAGCTGCAGTTCTCTTACATGAGGTTTGTAAACTTTCAGAGATATCTGTGCCTTAAATCTGATCTCTTCATTTTCTTGTTCTAAGCTCTCTGTGGGACTTTTGGTTATTTTCCCTCCTTAGGAAGGTTGCTGTAGCACATTGCAATAAATTTGTGAAATGGATACGCATGCAGTAGTGGCCAAAAGGAGAATTTTGGCAGTTATGGATGTGGCCTAAGTTTGCTTTAGGCAGAAGTTTTTTTACCATTGAAAATCTCTCACAGCACTATGGATGTAGTAGATGTCCATATAAAGGCTACATAAAAACCCAGCAAATCCCATCGTGATTCCAAGTTTCATTCAAGTTGGATCCTCAGCTAGTGTAAATGCTCACAACTTCATTTATGGTAAAAAACCTTTAATACTCCTTGATGTTTTTTGAATTAATTAAAACAATTGCCATTCAAACTTCTACTTTCCAGAGCCTCATTTTATGTATTAAATCACAATTGGAGAAGTTCAACTGTAACAATGTCATTACATCCCAAACGAGCACTTTGTTATCATTGTGTAGGAGGCAATTTTTCTCTTGTTTCCTTACTGGAAGTTTTGCATACAAGAAGTATTAACTTGCATAATTAGAGACACCCTGAGCAAAGCTCAGTAAATCTTCTTTTTGCCAGTATCACTTCAGGGGAAGATACTGTTGGTATTTTACTGCCAAAACTTCTCATTAACATGAGAAAAAAATCAATTTCCACAACTAATTGATAGACTGCTGAAGGACTTTGTTCCATATCTGTATTGACACCCTGAGGGTAACCAAAGCGACTCACTTTATATCTGAAAGCCTAAAGAGTTCTTATGAGACTTACATTCATTTTCTGTCCATTTGTTGAAAGAAAGAGAAAAAAAAACCTCATTAGCAGAGACAGGAAATTTTAGATTGAGTCCTACTTTGCTCTCTGCACACTGGTACAGATTTTTAGGGTAGATCTGGAAAGCTAGTTGCACTTTTCTAGAATCAGACAATGGAGAGAGGAGGGCTACCAATTGTATTCCTCAATTAATACAGGAAATCTGGACTTGGTGTCACGCGCTTCCATGATCCCAAATCAGTGATCCTAGAATGATTTTTTCAGAGAATTAGGGAACATCCACACCATTTGCTTTTACAAATGCAAATATCCTCATCTAATCTGTTCAAATGTAAATACACAGTAGAGCTACTTCTGATATATTCTGCTAGCTTTTTATGTAAGCACTGTAGATAGGCAAAATAAAATTACTTTGTGGACTGAGACTTTCTAGTAACTAGACAAGAACATGGGGTCCTATATGCTTTTATCATTTTGCCAAATCTGAGTGAAGGACAGGCAGAATTGCAGGCTCTGAGCTAAATGTGGAACAGGAATTGTTCTCTATCTATTACCTCAAAAGGGGTAGAGGAGAATAGAGAGCAGCAGGGCGAGGCCTCAGCCCCAGTTTTTCTTGGCTTCCTACAGAATGGGAAATGTACAGCACCATTTCTATACAGATCTTGTGCTCCCCCTCTACTAAATAGAAATTGGAGGTTCCTCCTGGAATGGCAAGGTGTCTACTGCTCCAATGAAGGTACATGCCTACAAGATACAACTTAGCCCTTAGGTTACCTCTGAAAAGGAGGTTATTATGTCAAAATCCAAGTAGTGTAAGATTTTTCTGCATGTATATGAATTGCATTTATAGGCAGTATATATAGCATACACATACCAGTATATATTTGTACCACTGTGGGTTGGATCTGCAAAAGGCCGGGATTTTCTTTTCACTATATCTAGACGTCAATTTGTAATGTGATACCTCTGAAGTCTCATTCTGACTGTTATCTACAGGTGTCTCTGTTTTTTCTTGCTGATTTTTTAGACATTTAAGGCCCTCAGGTGTCTGGAGGTGCTAAGCTCTGATCCTGACTATGGAGAGTGCTGCTGGCCCTGGAGCACTGCATGTACCAGGGCATACCGACCTAGCTGCAGCATGCAAGATGTTGTAGTCATTTTACGACCAATGAATTTGTCATGGGTGACTGAAGTAATTGTGAAGATTGTCCTTTTTTTTCCCTCCAATTTACCATCCTGAGGGCTATAACTTCTTGTAATAACATTGACACACTGCTGCAGATAGCCAGGTCTGCACTGGAGTGACCTGTCTGGAGACTGTAATAGGACCAACATGACTGGAGACCCATGTCACGCTCTCCAATTGCTTACATGTGCACCTATACCCCTGGTTTACAATATTGTTACACCTCCAGCTTTTCTTCAGGCTCATGCATTCACCAGATCTGCAATGCACTGCATTTTTTGGTTTTGCTTTTGCTAAACAGAACATAAAGATCAGAATGAAATAAATACATCAAAATTCATTCAAAATTAAGAATGGTTCTCTTTTATCATGTTGAAATGTTTCAGTAAAACAATGCCTTTCTGGCATTTTTGGAAATCATCATCTAGAGGCATCACTAGTATGACATATCCTTTACTGTTGTGTCAGACCTACAAGCTGTTGCATAAGTTAAAAACATTTTTGGCCCTTGATGCTTAGATACATGATAGGGAGCTTTAACATGTCTGCATGAGAGAGGAAGACACTGTGGGACAGTTTCAGTTTGTTTGTCCACTTACACATTTTCAGAGACTAAACAACAAATGAAAAGACCATGCAGTCTTCGGACTGTTTCTTCTGCTCTGTTTCGATGTGGTCTCTTTGCAAACTCAGTAAAATGACTTCTAGCAAAACATTTCTCAGCCATCAACACTAATTCCTACCACATCTGCTTGGATTTGACTTTCATGTTTCTTTGCTTCATCTGTATTTAACAATATTTTTGACACTTAAGTGTCAACTAGACTCATAATCTAGCATGCCTCCAGTATTGACTCAATAATCTGAAATTTCAGGAAAAATCAACAGTGAAATAAAATTAATCTAGATATACTTAGATCTGATAAATACACTGTGACTAACTCTGTTTGTCAGTACTGGTATGTCATTTTATGCATTAGGTTTTCTGGTGTCCATTAAAAAAATAATCAAATTTTAATGAAAGAAAATGTCTTAAGAAGAGTAGCTAAAATTGTTAATTTTACCACAGCTTATAGATTTAAATCTATGCTTGAACACTGAAACACTAGCCTAGAGAAAATACTATCATTGAAGGTTAAGAACATGCATTCTATAACATTGTAAGCATATGTATATCACCTGAATATTAGAATGATGTTCATCTTTTTAACCTAAAAACTTTGATTTCTCTGGTGTTGGAAATTTCAGTAAATTCTAATAGTGAAGAAACATGTTAACACAATGGAAAACTTAAAAAACTGTACACATCCACTGCCACAATAGTTCTTGTCCAAAAGTGAGATACCTTCTTTTTGAAGGTTATAACCAGTTCACAAAGCAAATGAATCACAGGAAGAACATATCTTCTGAGATGACCTGTGTAACTTCAGTCTAAATCCTGGTGATAAAGTAGTTCAAATGTCAAAAGCACAACACTCTCTGCATTTTAAAATAGTTCTGTGATAAATTTTTCTGCTAGTTGGTATAATCTGAGAGGCTGATCTTGCAAGTTTAGCTGTCTCAAAAGAGTTCATGGTCACTTAAATCAGCAGTTTATAACCACCAATGAGTTAATGTGGATCTCTGGGCCATTAATGGCACTTTGAACCATCCCACTTCTAGAGAGAGCAAGCCAAGAGCAGACAAATATGTATCTGTCTCAGGAAATACATACAGAAGCATCTGGTGTGTTTCTGATGTTATGTGAAGACCAGAGAGGATTAGTAATTTTATCAGAACTGTAACCTACTTCTTAAAAGGATATAAACATGTCGAATTGCTATTAGCTGTTGGGGCAGATGGAGTTCCTGCAATTCAACATACTGCAAGCCTTGATAACCAACTTCTGGGTTCATGGGTTTTGTAGAGGTTGAGCAAGCTTATGAGCTTTTCCCTCTCTAGTGCATGAAGACTTCCTTTTTTTTTTTTTTCCTTCACTAAATCTTTTTCAGCTTTCAAGACGTGCAGCCTGTGTTTTGTATGATGACATGGTGATCCCTCTGAATGCTGTGCTGGCAAAGCAAATGTGCTATGCTTTACCCAGAAATACTTCTAGAGTGTATATCTGGTTATTCACCACTTCCACCTTCTCTTTTACACTTGTGCATGGGAGTTTCCTGAGAACTTTAAGAATACCCACTTCCCCATTCACTCAGTATGAAACACTATGAATATTTCTTCAGTGAAATTCTAAAGGCATGAACTGTGCTCTTCCTTTTGGTCTTCTTTTCTCCACTGCCTTTAGATGAACTTGGACTTTACAGAAAGAGCAAGAGGGATTATCCTAGAGTATGTATAGCTTCTCTTAACCAGATTTGTGGGATTCATCTATCTTTTATTTCTCATTCTCTTCTAGGGTTCACCTGGAATTGACATAATTAAAACATTAACATTTCAGACCACCCTCCTCCCCAGAAGAAAACAAAGGAAGAACAAATGTTAAACAGTAGATCCTTAAAAAAATAGTTTCAGATAGGATTATAAGTAAAAAAAATTCTAAATATATAAGAAGGTTAAATACCTTAATCAAATAAAGAGGTGGAAGATTTTCACTGGAAAGAGATATAGTTGAAATGTGGAAGACAGCTTGAAGAGATCACATATTCTTTTACACTATTTAGCCACTCAATTGATACTTTCCCACCTGTTTGTACTATCATAATAAATCCAACATCTATGCTGATTTGTGATAACAAGATGAAGAATAAGAACTTAGAAATAATGAAAAGAAAAAATAAATTATATTCTCAGCTTGTTGTCTGTTTTTTCTTTTTGTTGTTATTGGGTTTAATTTATTTCCCATTACGCTTTTCCTTGTTTTTTTTTTTTTTTTTTTGTTTTTTTGTTTTTTTGTTTTTTTGCCTCTCTGAAAGGTCACCCAAATCCACAGCTCATCACGAATCCTTTAAAAGATCCTGTTAAAAATGCCTTAGGTCTCCCTTTATCAGGGAGCTTGCAAAAAGAGGCATCTCAGTGACGTCTCTCCCTCACTTGGGGAGACCCTGATGTCCTGTCCTGACTTGGAGCATCTACCTGGTGTGACCGAATCCTTATTTTTTGTGATGAAAATATGTGGTCATCTGAAATGATGCATGGTCACCTCTGAAGCTGTGGAAAATGTTCGTTTTCAAGTAATTTACTCTGCTGATTCAACAACACACAGTTCATAACAATGGGAAGTAATTAGATTTTGAAATTAATGGATTTCCCTGATACCTCAAAGTGGACTCTTTTTTCTAGCCTTTGATAGAACTGCTTTATTATCAAGATTCTGACTGCTCAATATAGCTAGTGCCTCAGATTGGATGCTGGCAAAGATCTATGAGTCTTATTAATGACTAAATAACAAATGAGAAAATGCTGCAGACCTTGCAGATTTTTAAATTAATCACACTTACCTTAGAAGACTTCTGCTCCTTTTTTTCTGGTTGCAGATAGAATATACATCAGCCGAGACATTTTCCTAATGATCTGATTTCTGTGGGATGTTTTTTTCTTCCGCTTTGGAAATCAATTACTTGGATGACATAATAAGACCCCATTAATCTGTATGGAGCACAGTACAATCTGTTTCATTTCAAGCCAAGGAAGCCCTATTGATGTAAATTATGGAGTCAGTCAATTTGTTGCTATTTATAAAATTAGTCACCTGTAGCATCATCTTGGATAAAGTCCATTGGATGAAATAATGTTGGAACAGTCCTGTCAACACTTAAAATATTCAGGACATGAAGTTTCCCTTTAGAGTCACATTTCTTGCTATGAGAATGAGCAGTACCTTTACATTCATTTTGAAAATACTAGAAAAAAAAAAAAGAAATAATAAAAAAAAAACCAAGAAGAGTTTTTTTTTTTTTTTTTTTTAATGAGATATTTTGGTTCTCTAGCAAAATTTTACTTCTTTTCATTTATCACAATTACTGAAAATGAAAAGGTTGCAATTAAAAACTTGGAAGATTAATATCAACATTTCGCAGGATGAAAGGATTTAAAGAAAAGGAATCTTACTTTTTCTTTTGTTGTACAAAAAAAAAAAAACACACCAAAACTATTTACCTATGCATATATGTACATGTATCTGTATATCTATATATCTATGTATCTATATATCTGTATAGCTAGCATATCTTCCAAGTTATATAAACAAAACAAAAATCATCAGAAACCAATGGGATTAATCTAGCATATAACTTCTCTTTGCTCAGACTAATCATGATTTACATTCCTATGTTGTTTAAGTAAAAATTATGACTATTTCTCACTTAAATTTTGGTAGGCAAAATTAAAGACAGAAAGATTTTTCTGTTTTCTGTTACTCATGATGACTACTGTGTTAGTAGTTCTGTTTTTCTAAAAAGACTATACATAGTGCTGTCAAGATGAGATGTGCTGAGGCATTGTTATAAAGAAAATTCAATTCTTATTCAAGCCAATGTAAAACTAGAATAATTCTCATTCAGTGATGTTAAATTTACATTCACATCAATGACAACATAATTTGTCAGACATATTTCCCTTGTAATAAGCCTTTCCTCCCCTTAGCTATTTGACAGGTCCAAAGAAGGGCAACAAGGCTTGTGAAGGGCTTGGAGAATATGCGCTACGAGGAGCAGTTAAAGGAACTGGAGCTGTTTAGTCTGGGGAAGAGGAGACTGAGGGGAGACCTCATTGCTCTCTTCAAATACCTGAAAGGTGATTGCAGTGAGAGCAGGGCTGGTCTCATCTCACTGGTGACAGGTGACAGGACAAGGGGAAATGGCCTCAAGTTGCGCCAGGGGAGGTTTAGGTTGGATATCAGGAAAAGCTTCTTTACAGAAAGGGTTGTTAAACAGTGGAACAGGCTCCCCAGGGAGGTGGTTGAGTCACCATCCCTGAATGTGTATAAAAACTATTTGGATGTGGTGCTCGGGGACATGATTTAGCGGTGGGTCGTTAGAGTTAGAGCAGTATGGTTAGGTTGCGGTTGGACTTGATGATCTTGAAGGTCCTTTCCAACCTGATAAATTCTATGATTCTATGATTCTATGACTTTTAAGGCAAAAGTTGCTCTGTGCCTCCAAGAGGTGCCAGTTTTACTGGGCAGGAATAAGTTAAGCAGTGCTATGCTAATGCTGGTAGCATTAAGGAGGTCTGTCAGCTGCTCCAGTTCAAAGAAAAGAGCTCAAATGTCAAATGTGTATGTGCATGTATATTTTACACATATACACATAATTTAGAAGCAGAATTATTTAGAACAGCTTACGGTAGCCTTGCGCAATACAGAGCTGGAAGCTGAACTCTGCTGCAGACGTGGCTGGACTTGCATTAATGAACTTGTTTAATGCATGGGTTATTCTCAGTGTTGGAATATGATTGTAAGGGTCTGTCTGGGATGTGTCCAGCTGATTCTTGGAAAAAGAAAGCATTAATTCAAATTTGACTTAACGTTACCACTTACTGTGAGTGGGAAATCCCTCCTGTCATGAAAATGAGGGTTTTACTGGAGAATACTACTTGATCATTGACTTTGATTAAGTGCCTTGTCTCCTAAAACTCCTGGATCCAGTAAAGGAATGCTAACAGTTGAGAAGTGTTCATGGAAGTGTGAAATACAATGATGAGCTGACACCATTTAGACTGTGGCCCTAATTTACGCACTAATCTCACTGTTGATCTAGTCCAAGATCTTTCTCCTGCTGTGGCTGATGTCACCCATTAGATCTGATTAATCAGTGGAATTATGGTTCATGCCTGAGTCACAAAAAATAAAGGATTCAAATTCAAGCCAGCTAAAGTCAAAGTCAAAGTAATAAAAAAAAAAAACAATGAAGAGCAAACAAGTAGAACTAATTTTTATTTTGATTGAAATATTTAAGGGAAGACAAAATCAAACGCTGTGCTTGGTTTTCAGATTTTTTTTAAGCTATTTCATATGAAATATAGCATTTTATAAAAAAGAATCAAAACAAAATGCTTACCATGTTCCTTGGCAACTACCTGAACTAAAGGAATTTCTGAGACAATAAATTTCATTAAAAAGTCCAACCAAACCAATTAAACAATGTTCTCGTCAATAAAAATGCAACCGATTGTGTGACAAAGCTGCACATCATTCCAAAATATATGTGTGCAACTTATGTGGTCGTTTTTTTCTGTTTTTATCTATCTTTATGAATGCTTGCCCCAGAAAGAGTTGCAGAATTATCTGTCTATGGAGAGATATTTTCTCCTTTGTTCACGTTTTCCAGATACTTGTTTATCTCTAAAAACATTAAAGTTGTCCCTTGCCTTGCATTTGTTTCTTTTAATCCTTGATTTTTTAGCTACTTGTAGACTCCTACTACTTTGAGCAGGAGATCAGAGACCTCCTGATGTTCTTTCCAACCTGAGCAGTGCCATGATTCCATCTGTATGATCAATACTTGTAAGTACCCTTTTAAATTTTCCTTTTTCTGGGATATATAATCTTCTTCACTACTGATGTAATAAAATTGAAATTTTTCACTCATCCCAGGAAACATTTTTGACAAGTCAAATCCTTTACTTAGATGTTGAGCTAACATATATAGCAAGAGAAATGCATTTATTATTTGTTTAAAGTCAGATATCTCAGGCTACTCTGAGCCTGTTCATTTTACTGGCATGTTCACCTAACTTCTGATGTATCCAATGGAGATTTCAGTGTAGTTGGAAGACTCACACTTGAGATAACAGTAGCAATTCCAGTGAAGTGCCACCAGCTTTCATGGTGGAGCCATCACTTGCGTTCTGCAACATCTCCCTAAGCAGTTTGTGCAACCCATCTGCGATGTTCATGTAAGTACAGCTGAGAGAGAATGAAAAGGACATCTCATCTGTTTTGTACCACAGTTAGGAAGAAGGTGTCAGTTTTCATTGCCCAGAAAGAGAGCCTGCATAGTTACTGTAGCCCAGGCAACTAAATCTCGTGTTTCCAAAGTTAGGCTGTGTGGGTCTTGTCCTCAGTTACTATTGTGAAGATAAAATTGGGAATCTGGATTTTAAAGCTGTGATTGGACATCATGAAAATCTTGGACCCCTGACACCCATAAAATAGTTTCGTAAATTCTTCCATCTTTGAGACACCATGATCTGAAACCAGAATTAAAACCTCTGCTCTAGAGACACCATGAACATTGACCTCCAAAGCCCTCCAGGTATCTTTAAATATATTATTGCATTCTGTTAGCATTTTCAAGGTGTTACTGAGATGAAATGATGGAGTTATAAATCTTCCTTAACAAAATGATATCAAATGCTCTCAGGTTATCATAAATGCTGCAATAAATAAATACTGGTTTGATAGACACCTAGTACTGCTGTTAAGTGCAGATCACTTTTCCTGTAAGGTCATTAAAGTGCATCTGTTAATGCTTTTACTTAGTAGGGAAAGTTAGTGCTTATTCATAAGAAGAGTGAAAAAAATAAAGGACAGAGAATTGTAGTTCAATCATTAAAATTCAGTTCCCATAATACAGCTGGAACAGTCTGCAGTATGTGTAAAACAACATGGAGGGGAGAACCAGCCAACATGCAAATTTGTAAAGATAAATCTGAGCAAGTGAATGCTCCTTCAAGGATCAGGTAACAAGTCTTGTGTTTAGACAGGAAGCACGAGAGTTTGTATATTTTTATTCAAGCACAGCTTTTAACAGAGTCTCAGTTGACATTCTTATATCTGAGCAAGGAGAAAAACAGCCATTATTCTGATGGCACAAAACTGATTAGATAACCACACCATACAGTAGTTAATAAAGTCTAATTACACTTAGGGTTCTGTGGGGGGTCTGCCTTAGATCTGCTTCTGTTCAAGGTTTTCATTAGCAAAACAGATGGTGGAATAGTCAGAATGCTCATTAATTTTGCATATGACACAGTACTAGTAAAGACCCCAAATGTGTTGGAAGATAAGAGCAAAAATAAAAATCTGGAGAAAGAGACGGGAAAGATGATAGGATGTAACTTATCCTAGAAAAGGGGATGGGACAAGGTTAGGAGACAAGGGCAAGATAATACTGGAAAAAATAATGGAAAAAATGATGTATGGGAAGCATTATGGAGCAGTACTTCAAAAAGTTTTTAGGATTACAGTGGACCACAAATAGTTTCTGAATCAACAATGTGACATTCTTTTAAGAAGACAATCATCTTATGGTATACAAACAGAAGTATAATCTGATGGATGCACTCTATGAGAAGAGGCTGTAGAAAACTTGAGCTAGGAGTTAAGATTTAAAGAGTTGTTGTTATCAGGACTAGCATCAAAGATGAAGAAGGATGCTCATGGCAAGAAAGGTTCACAATCTTAAGTCATTCTGTTGTTTTAAAAGGGAAGGATACTTCTCTCTGTATCCATCATGAATAGGACAAAAGTAAGATGTTTAAATTGACGCAAGAAAGATTAGATTTTATTAATTAATTACAGATTGATTGTAAATGTTTTTTAACCGTAAAGCTAATTTAGCATAGGACCTCATAGAGTGGGAGGTCTACATTCTGTCTCTGGAAGTTTTTAACGAGAATTTAGTCAGTCATATGTCTTTCAGAAATGACATCACTATTGCTAATCTTCTTTAAAGCAATGGGATGGATCAAATTGGTTTGCGTTCCTGAGTCTGATGGGAGACCACAGCATAGTAGGTAAAATCAAGATAATTTTTTTTTCTCATGTGAATTACTGTAAATCTGAATTTCACTTATCTATCAAGTCGATATTGGACATCAGTGCCTCATTTCAGCAAAGCTGGCTGCTTGCTTTTTATGCTTTGCTATATTTGCCTTCAGAAATTCTGCCTTTGCCTACCTAATGAGATGAAACTGAAACTGTACATTATAATTCATCTCAGCAGCAGCAGCTGCCCTTCTCTCCTACTTCTTGACTACATTCTTAGAAGTGTTTTTGTGCAAGCATGGCTGTTAACAATAGTACATACTGCTGTATTTGGTCAATTGTTCTTTAAGTTTATTCTAATTCTTTGTGCAGTATCCAAATATGGTGACCAAAGAACAGGAGTAACTAAAAAAGAAATTTAATCTTACGAAAATCAGTGTATATGTAACTGCTAAGATATCAGCTAAAATTTGTTAGGAATTGACAGAATTGTTAAGAATTTTGTCTCTGCTACACTGGAATGGACATAAGTGACTGACGAGTTTAGAGACATCTCCCTGATTTACAGGTAAGCCTGCATAAATGTCATGGTAATCCTGCTTTGTTCTGCAGCTGCAGCATGTAACAATCTTGATCCATGGTATCCAGAATTAATGTAGCCAGAGTCCTGTGTCTCATGGTGGGTTGCCTTTTTAACCAAATTCATACTGAGACTGCAGTGGAGTTTCAGGCTGTCCCACTTGGGAGAGTGACATTAAAAACAGGTTGTTGAAATCTCCATAAGGCACACTTTCCAGCTGAGGCTTTCCCAATGCTGGGATGTCCAGAAAGCTTTCCCTCCTTTGGGCCTCCCCATATAATGCATCTCTGTCTGCTGGAGTGGGGATGAATCGGGAGGCAGTTGAGTTGATGTGGTGCAAACCATTGCTGCAGCCTTTGCCTCAGTGGGGTGTTATCAAAATTCCCATTAATCAGGCCTTTTGTTTCTTTCTGTCTGGAAACCTACAGGACAGGACATCTAAGTCAAATATGTACCAGAATGCACTATGTATTTCCATATATTGTTATCAGAGTGTAAACTTCCTAGCGTTACAATAGTTACCCCCAAACCCTCTATACCATCCTATTAAAAGATCCTGAGCATCTCACTTCTGTTCCTGTACAGATTAACCTTAGTTCTCTTTTACTCTATTTCCCATCATAATACTCCTTGTTCCTTCCTGCATTCACTACCTATGTATGTTTAGCCTGGAGGCTGGCCAAGAGATGATATCTGCAGGACTAGTCCAGACCCACGTGCTTGTGAAATCATTAGCTTGGTGCTTCCCCTGCCTGGCTAAATCCTGCTGCCTCTTTGCTAAGGATCTCTGGCACAGAGTCAGCCTCAGATCTGGCCCACCAGTGAGCACTGACTGTGACCATAGCCACATCTGCGGATATAAACTTAAAAAGCTGGTCAGGGTCTGAGAAGTTTTTGTGTGGGTCTGGCAGGTAGACACCCACCTTTCCGAGACTGGACAAAGATCCTAGCATCAATCCTTGCTGTTCCCTACTGTACTTGCCATGCCTCTACTGCTGCACATCTTAAAAAATAAGCAGTGCCTCTGCTGGGTAGGACAAGGAGAACTGTCCTTCCATATAACACAAGCAGTAGAAATCCAAATGTAGAAATTAAATCTGAGAATAAAGGAGACAGCAAAAATCACCTCCAAAATGATTGATTTTGATTACATCGTAACTTCCAAAGGCTCACTGTTAGATCTACTGAACTTAAGATGGATATTTTTCTACCAATGAGGACTAACTGGAGAGCTTATTTATTTGGTGGAAGTTCAATTAAAAGAAAAAAAAAGGAAAGAAAACAAAACATGTTTTATATATTGTTCACGTGATGTTCACAGCATGGAGCTCTCAGGGGAGGGGCAGGTGGAGTTAGGGAAAGGGTCTGCACCAGAAGATGTTGGGCACTGGAACGGACACCCCAGGGCAGTGGTCATGGAACCAAGCTGCTGGAGTTCAAGAAGCATTTAGACACCACCATCAGAAATCTTGCCAGGAGTTGGGCTAGATGATTCTTACAAGTCCCTTCCAACTCAGGATATTCTATGTTTCTGTGATACTATAACACTTTTCTGATGGACTGATGGACTTCTTTGATGAAATCTGAAGTAAAAAAATATTTCTCATTAATCCCTTAATCCCTGAAAAACAAGTTATCTCAAAATATTGCTTAACGTTCACCTAAGAAAGTGAAAACAAATTCCCATGATGTATCATTTTTACATAATGACAGCAATAATCTCAGCCCCAGCTTTTGAGCAAAGTAATTCCCATGAAATACAGATTGGATCAACTGCTTTTATACATTATAATATACATTATATATACATTATGATGGAAAAAGTATCTTTGCCCAAACAAAGCAAACACAAGCAAACAAAAACTTGGCCAGTTTTCCTCTTGTTTTTCACAGAAATTTACCAATGGAAATTATTCTAAATATAATGAGTATTAATTATATATAGATAAGAATTTAATTCTCCAGTCTGGATTCCTTACAACTTTTTCTCAGGTTAGAGGAAGGATTTTGTTGTTTCCTGCTCTGTATGGGAATCCAGGCACAAGCAGTTGATCCCATGAAGTTTCCTCACACTCAAACAGACAAGGTGACACATAAAGCCTGGGGGCAATGGGAAACCTGATATCTATATGACTGAGCTGCAGTCGGAAGTGGTGAATTCCCTGGACCACAGGGAAAGCTTCCTGTTCTTTGTAGATGAGCCTATTATTGGAATACACTTGCCTGCAGTTAATCCTCAAAATAATTAAATGGAAAGGAAGCAATTAAATCACTGAAAAGGAATTGTGTCTGGTTCAGAGGGTAAAATCCAGGCCTAGGAAAGATTCCAGTGATAGCTAGATGTCCTCTGTAAACAGGTATCTTCCTGACTGCAGAAGAAATTACCATTTATATGCTAATAATATCTTGTGGTAATCAAATGAGGTTGAAATTCAGAAGTTCTCATTATTGTAGTCTATGAAGTATTAAATAATAAAGTGTTGATATATATTGTTTCTATAATGGAATAAAATTAAAAACCATGCCCCGTATCCTCATCTTGCATAAATTAGCCTTGCACCTTGGAATTTCATAAAACAATGTTCATTTATGTTTGCTGGGAACTTAGCTCAGCATTTCAGTGAGCATGTGCCATAGAAGGAAGACTGCAAAAATGAAAGTGAGGAATATAATTACTTATTCATACGATTCTCCGGAGAGAAAGATTAGCCAAGTTCATAAGGAGCTTGGAATGGATCCTAAAAATCAAGGGTCAAAGCAGCACTAAGCAGCACAATATGTTTTAGACACTGTCAAAAGTCTCAGTAGATACTATATTATACATTTTGAAAACACCAACCACTTTAGAACACCTTTTTTTTACACTTGCTGGCAAAATTTGCTATTACTTCAAGGTAGCAAATATTACTGTATTTTTAAGGTGCAACTGTTGTTCAGATTTCTGCAGTCTGTAGGATAAATACTAGAAAACCATCTTGGATCTGAGAAAGATCAAAGCTTTGACTTATATCTTCCTTTGTTTTTCAGTGTTAGAAAACAGGTAGTTAAAAAACAACTATATTCATTAAAAATCTAAAGTGGAAAGCAATACAGAGATTGTATTGTGAAAGCATAAGTAATGGTAAGTGCTTTTCTTCTCCTTCTCCTTCTCTTTCTTTTTTTTTTTTTCTTTTTCTTTTTTTGGCTTATGTTCTTTATTTTTCCATCACGTTGTTCCTTGGCACACTCTGGCATTATAATGGATCTCACAGTTCTCACTGTTGTTATCACCTAAGGAACTGGAAGCTGGGCTGGTTGAAGATTGATGCTGTCCTGATAATGAGTGAATGACAACAGGACAATCTGCCTGGGACTCCAACAGTGAACACAGAAAAGGTATTTGCCATGGCTGATCAAAAGGGAGTGATGCAACAAAAGAACTAACATGGTTAAAGCAACAGATTCAGAAAAGTGTACCTGTGGACAAAAACTAGTAAGAAAGAAGACGGTGGTAGTAACTAAGACCTGAGTGAATGAAGGCATGGATGAGAGGAGGAGATGTGTGGAATTGAACAGAAGAGTCATAGAGGGCAGATGATCTGGTGGCAAAGATATATGGAAAGGAATTTTAATATTCTGGTTGCTCGGTGTGAAAATCATTCAAATGGGGCATATCTGTATATTGGAAAGTTTAGTTGTGTCATTCTTACAGTATAATATTTGCTTGCATTCTTAGAGTCTCGTCTAGGGTGAGAATTACAGTTGAAACTAGTGTGATACATCCAGAAAGGTCCAGATTTTTTTACTCACTTGAGGGTATTAATTGGGGATGTCACTTCTCATGTTCAACACTGCCATGGGCTGTTTTTTTTTGTTTGTTTTCTTGTTTTGTTTTTGTTTTGTTTTCTTGTTTCTCTATCCAGATGTTTCAGAAAGGGACATATCTGCAGGAAATCAGGTTGTGTAGACCATGTCAGAAAGGTTCTTCTTCAGCGGCATTAGGCTTCTTATCCTTGAGACAAGGACAAGCCATGCTGCAGCAGGGAATCTTTGTATGAAGAATATACTTTCAGCTGTCTGTGATCTTTGCCAAGCTGGAAGGCTTCAGAAAAATTTCTGTTTGTTCAGTAGAGACTACAGAGACTTTAATGAACAAGCCCCATTCCTCCCCCATGCCATCTGCAGCAACAAGCTAGAAATCCACTAGCTGCCAGAAAATTGTCTGCCTGTGTAAATGCAGGTATTGCAGCTGCCTACCACAGTTCAGTTTGATGCTGGGCATAAGGAAGAAGAAAGAGAGGGAAGAAGAGGAAACTGCAGGACTTGGCACATAGGAAGGAATTTGGATATTGAGAAGGAGGAAAGGGAGAAGAAACAAGAAATATAATTTAAGAGTATATCTCCAAGTACTTACATGAAGAACTGAATTAAAGTTGATGAGACAACCTTTAATTAATATTGTAATTTCTTAACTCTGATGTCCCTTTCTATAGAACCATGATTATCTTTGAGGCTCAGTTATGCTGCCCACACTTTGGCACTTAGTACTATTTGTAATGCCCTGGATTATTTGTGGGGAACTGACAGTCATAACAGGATCTGCAGGAGATCCGTGCACTGCTAGAGCCAGGCAGAACACCCCAGAGTGTTTCCCATGTTACTAAACACCTTTCAAAGGGCCTTAGTTCACTTTTTGAGGAAAATATATAGGTTCTGAGAGTGCTTATATATGTAGACTCTCATATGCAGATCCTTCTAGAAATACAGCTGAATTTACCACTCCAAAATTGCATTAAACTTAGATGTTGCTCATATTCTAACTGTTTATTCATACAGTGTTTTCTTTCCAGTTCTTTCAGAGTCTTGCATCTCCTTGAATGCATGCAATCCTCCTGCACCTGAATTATTGCAAATAAATATTACAGAAATGGTTTTGAACCAAGTAAGCAGTTGTTCTGCTAGGAGTGTTATACACTATTGTCAGGGACAAAAACCACAGGGCTTTATCTGGAAACCTAAAGGGCCAGCTAAAGGGCTTTTGCTGGGCAAAAATAAAGGGTTCATGGAAGATTTAGGTAAATTATTTCTCTGTTCCATAAGTGCAAATCTTTGGGCTAAAATTGCAGATAAGAGCAGGTAGTCCTCGATGTTCTTAAACTTTGTTTAGATTGGAGCACTGACAATTAAAGGCCAATTTCATTTGCATTTTTGGCTATTTCTAACTTACTGTACCTGAAGAATGACTTCCCAAGGGCTTGTAGGAAGCAGTTATCTCTGCAGTGTGTTATTCTGGCTACTGTAGAG
This sequence comes from Numida meleagris, assembly GCF_002078875.1. Classification (NCBI taxonomy): domain Eukaryota; kingdom Metazoa; phylum Chordata; class Aves; order Galliformes; family Numididae; genus Numida; species Numida meleagris. The sequence continues at coordinate 44,243,189 of NC_034409.1, forward strand.
GGAACAGGATCACATAAACTACCAGTTGGTTTGCTGGGGTTTGATAACTAGAATTTGGCTTACTTTGAACTGCGGGACAGGAGATGCTGTGGCCATGCTATCTCTCTCTAATGTGGCAAAGGCAGAACTTTGGAATGTTGAAATTTGGTTGTTTAGTGGCTTTGAGAGAGAATAAACAGCAAAACAAAGAAGTGTTTAAAACCGTCACAAACCAGTGCGGCAATACTTAAGCAACAGAAGTTGAATCTACATATGAGTGACACTGCAAAATTCTCCCATCTTCTCCCTACATCCTGCAGTGAATGAAGCACTTACAGCCTCAAAGTGTGGAAAACACATGACTCAAGTTTTTTTTTTTTTTTCCCCACAAGTGTCATGTAACACTTAGAAGAACGTGGTGCAGCTGCTAGGCAAGTAGGCTAAAACTACAGCAGCACCCTTATAAATCAAAATGCCTGCTCAGCCTTTGTCTGGTGCTGTTGGGAAGGATAGGATGCATAGCAATGAACAGATTACCTAATGCAGCTAAAATAATTTTAAGTTATTTCCCTATCATATTTTATCTCTATTTACAATAATTTAAAATATACAAAACTGATGTTTTGTGATGTACCCAGGAGTGCTGCAACGTATGTCAACAGAAGAGCAAGGCCCAGCAGGGATACCTTCTGCATGTTGGAGAAGGACCCCAGGGAAAGGTATAGTGGAAAAAATAAATCATTCATACACATTTGGAGATTGCATTGAGTGTGAACCTAATATAGGATAAAGGATCCTCCGTTCCCAGACTGTCTGGTAAAATGAGATGCCCCTGCAGGGGTCTTTTAAGTACAAGGCTATGTAACTGCACAAGTCACACTGTGCAAAGTCAGGCCTGGTGATGATAGAGCCTTCCAGCTGGAGGGGACTTCCCTGAAGGAGTGCATGTCATCACTCACTTCTCACAACACTACAGAGGCTTTCAAGGACTTATAGAAACTGGATATAGCCAACAGCAGCTGTTGTAACAGGTGTGCTGTGCAGTGATCCCTCAGGGTTAGATCCACAAGAGAGTGAAACCTCCACTAACTCTGACTTTTAGGGGCCAGCCTGTAAATCTGTGATCCTCACACCCTTTTATTTTCAGCTGTCACCTGTCTTTGGAGGTGTTTAAAGCCAAGAGCCTCAGACATGGGGAGACAGAGGAGGCCAGCACAAGAGCTGGAGAGTGATTTCCTTTTCTCTGGTGAACTGGATGAAGGCTTCTCTTTTGGTCCTTGCTCAAGCATACATTTCATTGTGCCGTGCAAACTGGTACAGACTCAAGACAGGAGGAACCCATGCAGCTTCTCCTTCCCTTAGGTGGCCTGGAGCAAGGTGGTCAGACTCCACCATGGTGGCAATGATTGCAGAAGCTTGTCTGTGCTTCGGGGAGAGCAGGAGGTCAATCCCAGATTGGCGCATCCCACACGATTGCTGCAATCACAGTGTGCTGTGGATGCAGATCTACTGATGGGGGCACAAGACACACTTCCAGTCCAGTGATCACACAGGAGAAGTATGATGCATTAACTGTGAAATATGTCTTTTGGTGATTCATACTTTAAGTTAAAGGTTATCCTAATCCTTTTGAGGACAAAATGTACATTTAAGTGTTATCCTAGTATGAATCACCAAACCAGTCCTCCCTCTAAATTAGCAATAGAGACTAAACTATAACTGGTCAGGAAAAATAACAGAACTTAACTGTAAACATCTCAGCTCTTTTTAAATTAGGGAAAATGCTCTATTTTAGTTTACATTTTCAAGGGAACTAAGTCTCCAAAAATTGAATTTAGGTACCCTTAAGTGCAATTTTCTGGGCTTGCTTCCCAGCATAGGTAACCCATTTGGCCAGGTAGTTCTTGGTGCTGCCCCAGCCTGTGCCAAGGGCTGAGAAGCAGTGAGGTATTTGCTGTGGGAAGAGCAGTTACCTGGAGGAACTGGGAGCCCAGGGAGTCCCCTGTCTCTCAAGCGTCTTTTGGAGAGTGGGGATCTGAAACTGTCAAAAGTGTGACTGTTGCAGGAAGAGGTCAGCGGGGCAATTTGGGAAAATGGTTGATTACTAGAGCCTGGAAGTCCCTGGCATTCAGCTGGGGAGTCCAGGGAAGCTGGTAGGAAAGCAAAGATTTGGGTGAGTGGAGCAGATCTCCTTGGCTGTCTTGTTTTATTCAAAAGCTTTGACAGAATTGCATATTCTCGCAGAAAACGTAACTTGTTTCTTTTTCCAGTGGAAATGTTTCAACTAGTCTTTAATTTCTTGATTTTTGAATCCTGGAAGCTTAGAGTCTTAAGCACAGGCTTCCCCTTGAACATTCAGATTAGGTTTGAGGATTGGAGAACATGGACAGATCAAGATCTCTCATTGTGAACTTAAAAGATAAGAAAAATAGTGGGAAGAAGAATTGCCTACACACCAAACTGAGCATAAAATAAGTGGAATTGTTTTGAACAGTAAGGTTTACTGAACCCTACCAAGCTGACTGCAAACACATCCCTACACATTTCAGCCCCCTGGAGAAGGATTTGACTCACACTCCTCCAGTGCATTACACAACTGCATACTCATCAGCTGTTTGAACCTGGAGTCTATTCCTGGCTCAAGGCTGGAGGCTGGGGGTGAGGAAGGGAATAGTTCAAAAAGATAAGGATATTGACAATGTTTTAATCACCCCATAAGATGCTGTAGGGCACTAGATATGATTACAAGGAGGTAAATATTATCTGGAGATGGTTTGCAGTAACAGGGAAGATATGGAGAGCATCTTCTATAAGTTACTTTAAAAATATTCTGATCAGTCTTGATTAGTCAACATTCATGGCTTTAGTCAGCAATAAGAAGGAATTCTAAAAGTTTTCAAGAGGAATGACAGGAATAGAGTTGTCACCTTGGCAATATTTTCTAAAAATGTATAAGGATTGAAGTAGCTGTATAAGCACAAGAGAAGAAACTGTGTAGTTTAAGAGCAGTAACCAGAAACTTTTAGGAGTTGATTCTTTGGCCAAAAATTGGCCAAAAGTGTCAAGTTTCTTTTTATTTCTGAAATGTCCAAAACCTTCAGGTTTTTATCAGACCACTGGAACAATCTGATAGTGTTCAGGATTTATAAACTGTGCTTCAGAATTTACAACAGCAACAAGATTTTTTTTTTCAGGGAAATTTTAAAAAGCTGTTGAAAACTAAATTATTGCCACTGAACTATAATTTAAAAGGTAAGAAGAAATACACTAAAGTATTAAATGCACCAGAAATAATTACTTTGCTCTTCATTGAGTTTATTGTTCTTTGTACCTGGAGTAACAGATACAAAACAGTGGTTATTACAAGCAGCTGCTATGTCTAACTGTCCTATTATTTACACTTACTGCTCTCAAAACTATTAACAAATTTACATTTTTATCATAAAAGAACACTGTACTTTTCTTTCTAAGAGTGGATCTGCTCCACTCTTCATCAGTCTTACACTTCAGCTTTATATGCATATTTCTCAAATCAATTTGGTATTTTTATTACTCTCTCCTAAAATCCTTCTGCCCAGAAAATATCTTAAATATGCTTTTCAAATTCAAGATCAGTCTACTAGATGAATTTTAGAAATAATTGCTATTTTCAGAGGACAGTGTAAAGTCAAGTTCACTTAAAGATGAGAGAAGGCTGATAGCTCTTACTATGAAAAAACTGCCGAGGTGGGCAAGTGCTGTCTTCAGTTTTAGGACTTTAGATCTGAAGAAATCTCATTATATTTCAAATGAAATGCAAATAATTAGAGAGGAAAATCAATTAAATATTTCTAAACAAAGAAAAGGAATAAGAAATAAAAGCAGTATCTTACTGTATACGTTAATTTTTTATATGACTAGGAAAAGCTTTTATGTCTAAGCATTTTTTCTTGAATTGTTTATACTCATAAGTCACTCAGATATATTTTTGCAACCTTACTGATATACGCTTCTTAGGTCTCAGATAAGTATGCAAACCATAAAACTTAAAACACCAAACTGCACTGCTCTCCAAAGCCTGTTAAGCTTTTATTGCACAGTATTGTGACCATGAAGGTATGTTGATGCTCACACAATCATACATTATAATACATGGGTATTTTATGGGCAAGAGACATGGATGAAGAACTGACTGAATCTCAGAGGAGAATTTATATTTCCTCATCTCTTCTAATGTGCCCAGCTGTGAGAACTTTCCCCATCTGTCCTTCTGTTCTGGAAAAAGTGATGTTCATGGAACTGACCAGTAAACATTGCATTATTATTAAACTACTGCCACTATGGTAAGAATAACATGTAATCGCTACTTCTCTGCATGATTTCATGCTTTGCTTAATTTCTTCTTCTTTCAAGTTTAAATCTCTTTCAGACAAACCAAAACAACAGAGGTTTTTTGTGTTTTGATCACATTGCATGTGATCTTTCGCTCAGATAGATATTTTGATATTGTGAAAAAAGACAAAAGAGTGAATTTCTACCTTTCTTTTCCTTGGGACCCACTTAACCTGGCCTTAAACACCTTAAGTGGGGCATCCACAACCTCTCTGCGCAGCCTGTGCCAGCACCTTACCACTCTCAGTAAAAAACTTCCCCCTGACCTGTAGTCTAAATCTCCCCTCCTTTAGTTTAAAAAAAAAATAAAAATTTCCCCTTGCCCTATCACATAATTAGTGGAATACAAGTAAATAACTTTTTCAAAGAAAACTCTGGCAAGCATTTCATTTAAATTTCTCTTAAACAAACAAGCATGGCCTATTTTCAGTTATATTGTACTATGGATCTGCACACCTATTGTGGAGTATATGCACATTTTCATGTTTTTAGAGGACTGGAATTAGTATACATAGAATTGCCTAACAACCTAATCATTCTCTTAGAAATCATCAGTCTCAGAATTTTGCTTTACATTTTTTTCATTAGTATCCACTAAAATAGCAGGAGAGATTTCTTGGCAAGATTGTAGCTGCTCCATCATTGGAGATCTCTTAGAACTTGCTAGAATAACATTTATTTAGAGTACCATAAAACAAATTAATGCTCCTTTTGGACAGTGTGATGAATTAGATTGCCCCTAGCATCCCTTCCAATCCCATAATTAGATCATGTTTCCTGAAAAAGAGCATATAATATGATTTTTGGCACGTGGAGATTTTGAATCAGACTGTAGATCGACCCTATTGACCAGATGGTCACTTCTCAGCAGAATGGCAGAGAGTGTTAAAAAAATAAAGTAAGAGAATTTATAGGTGGATGTTGAATAAACCCTTATGGAGATTATGATGAATAGATGGAGAACATAAGACATTATATCGTCTGATAATCCAAGAAAGAACCCTTTATCCCAGCATGTAGCCTGAGATGTCTCAAAGAGATGAAAAACTGGTGAAAGAATCTATTTTGACCACTCATTTGGGGTGGGATGAAAGACACTTTAAGCACACAGAAACATAATTTTTGCCATTCTTGCCAGTAGTTTGAGAGGCAAAAAGCCACATAGTATTTATCAAAGTACTGAGCTCTTAGGAGTGAAGAATAATAATAATCAGAAACAGCTGGAAAATTTGTTAGAGCATTTGTTTTTCACTCTTTTTCCAATAGCCTGCAAACACTGAGAATTCTATATGATTTTACAAGTTCTAGATTCTTTATATGCATTAAAAATTACTGCTTGTACTACAGCAGCACCTGGAGACTAATGGAATTTTGGCCTTGTAAGTAAGTGCATACCTACAATGCTCAGAAGCAATGCATTTCCCAAAGAGTTTGCAATCTGATCAGAAAAGCCAGGAAATCCTCCAGGAATTTTCTTTTTTTTTATTTTCTTTTTATTTTCTTTTTATTTTCTTTTTATTTTCTTTTTATTTTCTTTTTCTTTTTCTTTTTCTTTTTCTTTTTCTTTTTCTTTTTCTTTTTCTTTTTATTTTTCTTTTTCTTTTTCTTTTTCTTTTTATTTTTATTTTTATTTTATATCACACAGGAATTTGATGGGGGTGTCTCATGTCAGAGTCTATACCTGCCAAAGATCCTTGCCTAGAAGTATAATTTCCACTCTTTAGAATTTATGATCGTTTAATTAAAAGAAGACTCTAATTCTACAATCAGATTTACGAGCTGCAAAAGGTCACCTGAAGGGATCCAATGGCAGGTCCATAACCTCTGTAAACTGTTTAGGAATTAAGGTATGTTTGTTTACATACCTTGTTGTATGCGCCTGAAATTGAGTTACTGTTTATGCAATGTAAAGTTACTTAGTACTACTGTCAGGACAGTATTAAAAATGCAACGCGTTGATGTGAAAAAAGTGAGTAATTGAAGTAGAAGGCTATTAGAGAGAAATAGATATCTACTATGAGTAGTAGATATGAGGGGAGATTTCTGTATCAAATATCTTAAGTACTGTCTCTAGACAGTCAGTGCAGAATATGTGAAGAGCTACAAGCCCCATTTGGGAGGTTTGTCAGGAAGAAAACAAGGATCTGCTACCATATTTTTGTAGGCAATTTTTGATGTGAAAAGCTTTATAAGCTTAAACTGTGGGCACCCAGTCATTGCATGTGAACCCATAATTTGTCGTTTTACATTTTACTGTTTACATGACATCAACAGATCCCAGAAGATTTAGCTTGGATGACAAAACTGGGAACAATATTAAATGATAAAAAGGAAAGAAAGACCAAATGGAGAAAAGGGAAATGCGACAAGACCTAAGGTGTTTCCTGTAAGCACAAAAGATGTAGTAAATATTATTAGCTGAGGAGTTTTGCATTTAGTCAAACCAATGTAATCTTCTCTGTGAACAAAGGAAGAGATATCTGGAATAGGAAACAGATGAAGTACATCCCTTCTACTCAGTAATAGACAAAAAACCCAAACAGTAAAATCTATAATATATACTGAGTTTATGGACAAAATGGAAAATAAAAAGAAATTTTCCTATTGTACTTAACACTTTCTTTTTACAGTGCCTTATGTCACTTCTGTAGATAAGTTAGCTTCAACTCTGGTAGATTATATATAATTTCACTATATAGGCAGTGCTCTTGGTCGTTGCCGGGCAAAGAGTTTAGAAACCAAAGCCATATACTTCTTTGCTGTTCAAGTATAGGTTTCCTGAAGAGAACCTGACCTGGACAGGAGCATGAGACTATTTATATCTTGATGTCTCCTGGGCTCCCAGTTGAGAATTCCTGCTTGGTTGCCAAGCCATGAGTTACATTTTCCAGCCAGTCTCCACTGTGACTGAGACCTCCTCTACTCCTCTGCCAGTTATGGTGGGAATCAAATTATGCAAACGTGGAAGACAACATAGTCAAGAGGAATTTGGAAACACTGGCTGTGGAAGGGCCAGAGTCCATCCAGCAGGAGAGAACCATCAAAGGGAGATTAGGTTTAGCAACTATTCCAGTTGACAAGGTCCATTTACAAAGAATAATAAATGTCCAGGATATGGTTAGAGCACAGTGCCTTTACTCTTCTCTGCCAGTGGGAAAAAATCTCCTGAATAAACCTACTTGCAACTCTTCAGTCAGTTCAGGTATTCCTATCCAATATAGACTGCCACCAAAATTTTCTATTAGATATAATCTACATTGGTGTTTGACCAAGGCAATGAGAAAAGAAGACTAAAGAGTACTCATTTCTGCTTCTGAACCTCCAACTTGAGGCCCTTGAGAGCCCTGAAATGACTGCCAAACATAAAAAAAAAGTCACATTATTTCACATTGTTTTTTTTTAGATGGCATGACCTATACGGTGGGTTAAGGGGTTAGAATCTGATGGAATAAAAAAAAAAAGAAAGAAAAAGAAAATTTAATTGAACTAGAGGTCTTGCTTCCCACTTGAAAACCTCACAGTGTGACAATAGTAGACAAAGGAACATTTGTTCTCCCGTGCAAGAAAGAGTGGTTTGCACTGTGTTTTGGAAGGAGATAGATCCCATTAAATTATTCTAGGAACACTCCAAACAAACTTCCCAGCATAGATTTCATAGAAAGTCATAGTTTCTGAACCTACAGAGCTGAGACATGAGCTTCAGAGGCCTGCCAAGACTGAGAGTGTTTTAGACCTGCACAAATTTTGTTGTCTTCCTTCTTCATTTCTCAAAGTTGGGTTGTACCCAGCAACATCTCTTAACCTCTAAAATAGTTCCAAATGCTAGAAAATATTGTCTAGGCCTTGTTGCTCTGTTTTCGTGTCTAAATATCTTCTGTTGAACCTTTGGTCTCACTTCTATCTCTGTTTGTTATTTATTATTTGCCCTCTAAATTCAGCTGAGTTCCAGACTCCTGCCTGCCCAGGAGGATGGTGAGCCTTTTTCCTTAGCTGCACTTAAGCTCACAATGGCCTGATTTTTCCCAAAAGGCCCTGGGTTAGGCCACAGTTGAGTAGGCATTGCCAGGATTACAATTATAGCTGCAAGTGCCTAAATCCTCCTTAAAGTCCCTACTGAGCTGCTGTAAGGTTGAAATAAATTGACTAAAGCCAGGAGGCTAAGAGACAGATATGAAATGTGTGAGGTAAGGAATTCAATATGTGCCTTATTGGGTATTTCATTTTCATAAGGGAGTAGGCATTCATTCACGGCGGAAGTGTTTGGACTGAGAATGAGTGAAGCCTTTAATTAAAGTTGATTAAAATGGTAATTCTCGGCTCTGATATTTTAGAATATCATTTTTTTTTCTCTTCTCACTCCATGTCTGAAAACCTTTTAAACTACTTCAGTGGACTGCAACCTAAGTAATCCTGCTCCTATTTTTAGGGACATAAGCCCTGGCTTCAGCAGTGCCATAGCAGTTAGAATAAGAAGATTTTGCAAGTGTGGAGGATTAGCCTTTGTGGCAGTTGTATGACAAAGCAATATACTCATTACTGATAACACAGGAGGAGGAAAGAATTTATAATTTATTGCATATTCATGTTTGTCTTAAAAAAAAAATCAACAATCTGTCAAAATCTATCCAGAATGACTATTTTTGGGGATTAGCTGAGAGCTTTCAGTCCCATGAATGTTTCACCTCACTTCAGAGCACAAGAAGTGATCCCTGGATGCCATCACTGTCCTGGAAATGAGAGCACTAAGCATCACAGTTTGGGTCCTGTCTAATCCCCTGGTGTAGAGTTAACCTTCTGAGACCTAAAAGCTCCTCTCTTCCTGGGTACTGATCTTTGTAATCATGAGCAAAGAAGCTAATTAGGTACACAGATGAAGGGACATATTATTATTCAGCTCTTAGATATCTGTGCCAACTTTATTCTTCCCCTGAAACCCACATTCCAGTTGAGCAGGTGAACTACTGCTCTGATTTTTTTTTTTTTTAACATAAGTACTGTTCTGATGAATCTGCAACCTGGCAAAGGAGAGAAATTATTGAAATAGCAAACCCATATGGGACAGAAAAGAAAACCCAGAAGTAAAATTTGTTATTAAAACAAACATATGAACAAACAACCAACAACAACAAAACACCCTTTACCAACCAAACTCAAAACTCTGTTAGAGCCCAGCTGTGTAAAACACAGAATTTCAGAGCTAGTGTAGATACAAAAAGCTCAGAAGCGTGTTGCTCTGTATTTTCACTGCCTTCGATAAATCTCCCCTTTCAACTGAAAAAAGTTTTGTTGCAAAGAGGTGAGAAAAGAAGTATAAGGTGTTATTGGTTGTCTTCATTTAAACATTCATCTGGTCCTGCTCCCATTGTCTTGAAGTTCACTTTGTGTAGGTTTTTCAGAGATCTGCTTTATTGATGCAAACATTCATGGACAGTACACTTCAGACTGATGTACGTAAGTGTTTATATTTTCTAGGGGATATCTTTACCTCTTATGGCATGAAGTATCCATCAGTTCAAACTCTAGGTACCTTGAGAGAATATCGTATTGCCCAAACACTGCAAGCTGCTGCAATGAATGTATGTCATTTGCCCGTCTTGTGGTGCCTTAGGTTTTCTCTCAGGAATCTGTTGTGTTTGAAGAGAAAAATAGGGCAGTCTCAAAATGCTGAAGGCTTCTTTGAATTAAGGTGACTGCTAGTAGATGGATGCAACAGCTGAACAGAGATTTCTGGAAAGTCCTAGGCAAGTTGTATAAAGGCACAGCAGAAAGTCATCGTTACCAGATGCTATGTTTATTTCTGTGATGACTCTTGTGCTTTTTTCTTTTTTCTTTTTTTTTAATCTGACTGAAGAGATACTTTGTGCTTTCAGCACAACAAAAATAGCAAACACTGGTTTGTCTTGCTTAGTGAATCGAACTGGGACTTAGAATGATCTGTTTCAAACATCAGGCTATTTCACTGGGTCTGGATATCAACAAAATTATAATTCTCTGACATAGATCCATGATCAGAGTGAAAAGATGTTTTTGGCATTGAAAGATGTGCCTAATGTGATTTGCAAAACACTTAAGGAATATAAGCATTGTATTTCACTTCCTTCAGCAGAAATCCTGAAAGAGATACACTAGATGATACAGATGTCTACAAGAGAGTTAACGAGCATTGCCTAAATTTCAGGTGTTGGCTCTACCATTGTCTTAAAAGGATCCTCTGCTTTGACGGAGGAGTCTCTCCAAACTTCAGGAAGAATCTCATGCTTCTGTTTGCTTTGAAACAGGTTGTGGGTTTCTAGGATTAACTTGTCAAATTTTTAAGGGGAATTTCTGAAATACCGGTCATCATTATGGTCTAGGCCTCAGATTCAGACCTTCAGGATTTTCCTATCAACTCTAAATCCACAGCCAAGATGTTTTTTCCAAGCGAGTAGATTTAACCAACCTTTCTTTCAAAGACCCAAACAAAGCTCACTGTCAGAACTGTACCTGGTAGCAGCCTGCTTGTATTGGCCTGGCTAAATGCCCAATCACTTAAAGTCCTCTTCAGCTTCAACTTTCTCCTCGTTAGACAGTGCCCTGAGCATCAGCCTACAAGAAGCTTGGGCAAGGCCAGACTTTAAGCTACAGTAAAACTAAGCCATTCTGTAAAAATAAATATAAGATATCACAAACCAGAGAAAAAGAGTAGGTGAGGAAATGGTTTTGGATGTTGAGGAGAAGGTGTTCAACTTGAAAAGCACATTTATAGTGTCAGCTCCTGTTGCAAAGACTTTTAGTTTAGATAACTAAAAGAAAGCTTAGCTTAAATACCTAAAAATTTAGGTGATAGAAGGAAGGGAACAAGGAATGCTGCCATCTAGTCTGAGATTCGAATTTTCAGTTCTTCTGGTTACTAAAGTTAAAGGGGAGGAGCATATTTCAGTCTTTGAAACACAATACCTTGAAAATACTTTGGACTTCTGCTCACTGAACCCTAAATGAACAAGAAGAAGCTTTTCCCTTTACTTCAGCTTTGAATAGTGGAGCTCTGGTAGTCCCAAGGCTTCATTTAGTGTTGTGGCAGTCCAGTCTGACTTATTTGTAAATCTCTGCATCAGCATGACATTGCAACTGAGGTCTGGTGATTCAAGTGTAGGGTAATTTCTGTTTGGTTTAGTTCTGATAAAAAAAAATAAAATAAAACAAAGGACAATTTCAGCATGAAAATTTTACATAGTGTCACAGACCCCATTCTGGCATAATTCCATGCCTGCCAGAATATCCTTCCATTAAACCGATTGCAAGCTTATATGCGCTAGAAATTGAAAGGCAATGTGGGTTTATCATTTAATCTTCAATATTAGTTTTTCCTTTTTTTTTTTTTTTTTTTTTTTTTTTTTTTTTTTAATTTTATGGGACACTTTAGTTGAATCTCTTCAGAGATATAATTTCTTTCCTGGTCTTCTATCTAATATTTCTCGGCAGAACACGTATGCATCGTAGATCATTTTGACCTGAGGTCTCCTCATCAGCTATGTACACATTAACCACACTCTGAAATATATTCAGATTTCCTTTGAAACTGTCACGAATTTGCTAATCTTAAGCTCACCCTCTGTGTCACTCAGATAAATTATAAGCCTAGAGATTCTGCAAATGGTGAGCAGCATCTCTCTTTTTTATTATTTTTTTCCTTGCAGCAGAGATTTGTTTCATAGACAATCATTTTAAGTTGTTTATCAGGATATGAGTGAAGCATTTTGAATAAGATAAACACTGAGCTGAACTTTCACCCAAACAGGAACAAAATTAATCTCAGTGTTAAGAAAATAGTCTTTAGAAATATAAAATCTCTATTTTGCAGAAATGTGGCAATTCCACAAGAAAACTGGAAAGAGATATTTACAAAATCATTTATATGACACACTCAGCTGATCTTTGGATTAGAAAAAGCTTCTGATTTTTGAAGTTTCCCCATCACTGATTGTGCCAGTTCTTGCTTCTTAGCAGAGCGCTTAACAATTTTTTTTATAAATCTGGTTTGCTGGTTTTTGGTACTTTTTCACACTGCGATTTATCATATTGTATCTCTTAGCTAGCCTCTGTTCTAGTGAGGTAAATTCCATGGGAGCTGCATTTAAATCGAACTGAGCATACATAATATGAAGCTGACATTTTGTATGAAATGCATATGGAAACATCTGATTTTGCTTCTAATGATGTCAGTAAATGCAGAACTCCTAAAGTATTTACTCTTTAGTGTTAGTGGCTGCTTATATGTAACCTTATATGCACAGGGTAGGAAGAACTGCTTAAGAGCATGAATGTGAAAAGATAGCACAAACTTTATAAAGAGTTACAGTTCCTCAACTGGAGGAAGAGGAAATGATTCCAGTTTCTCAGATTAATTATGCAGGGATAAATTAGAAGTGCTATGGCTAAAAGTATATGTGTCCCCAAGATTATCTCTGTAAACCTTGGTAAACATAATTTCCATGAAAGCAAAGGTAGTTAGATGAATTTCCTGATTTCACTAAAATCTGGGGTTCAGAGAGGAGAATTTTGTATAAAAAGCATTTCATACCTTCAAAATATTCCCTTTCCAGACCTGTGATTTGTGGGTTTTTTTTGATTAAAAAATAGCTTTTGAATTTTAAAAACATACAGTATCACAGAAAAATAAAGAAGTTGGAAGGAATTTCATCCAGTGTTCTCCTCAAAATAGTGTCAACATCATTACATGCAGACAAGATTATATTATAAAAACTACAAAAAATCAGTTGTGAGATAAAATATTGTGATTAATTATAAACCAAAGAAAAAGAAGAAATGATGCTTTCAAGACAATTTGAATTTTTTGCATTCTTTCTCACAGGTGTACAATCTTGAAAATATGAGTTTCCGATGAAGCAGAAATTTTCATAGCTCATTTATAACTTCAATTGACAATCTCATAATTTATAAAAGTCAACACAATAATAGAAAATCATATTCATTAACTGAAAACATCGTATGTCTAAATTAGAGCTGATCAAAGTGTTACACAGTTGTAAATATTGTGGCTGACTTATTCAGTGAGTATTGACTTTGCCAATATATAGGTTTATATTTGGGAGGAAAAGCAGTGTGTCCTGCATGTCAAAGTTAAGCACAAATAACATGACATTTAAGCATCAAATGCAAATGGTGCTGCACTTGGACTGGGGCAATCCCAGGTATTTATACAAAATGGGGGAAGATATCCTTGAGAGCAGCCCTGCAGAGAGGGACTTGGGGGTCCTGGTGGACGAGAAGCTGGACATGAGCCAGCAGTGTGCGCTGGCAGCCCGGAAGGCCAACTATGTTCTGGGCTGCATTAAAAGAGGAGTGGTCAGCAGGGAGAGGGAGGTGGTTGTCCCCCTCTACTCGACTCTTGTGAGGCCCCATCTGGAGTACTGTGTCCAGGCCTGGGGCCCCCAGCACAAGAAGGACGTGGAGCTCTTGGAAAGAGTTCAGAGGAGGGCCACCAAGATGATCAGAGGGCTGGAGCACCTCTTCTATGAGGAAAGGTTGAGGGAACTGGGCTTGTTTAGTTTGGAGAAGAGAAGGCTCCGGGGAGACCTCATTGTGGCCTTCCAATACTTGAAGGGAGTGTATAAACAGGAGGGGGATCGATTGTTTGTGAGGGTGGATAGTGATAGGACAAGGGGGAATGGTTTTAAGCTAAGACAGGGGAGATTTAGGTTAGATATTAGGAGGAAGTTTTTCACTCAGAGGGTGGTGATGCACTGGAACAGGTTGCCCAGGGAGGTTGTGGACGCCCCGTCTCTGGAGGCATTCAAGGCCAGACTGGACATGGCTCTGGGCAGCCTGGTCTAGTGGTTGGCGACCCTGCACTTGGCAGGAGGGTTGAGACTCGATGATCTTTGAGGTCCTTTTCAACCCAGGCCATTCTATGATTCTATGATTCTATGATTCTATGATTCTATGATTCTATGATTCTATGATTCTATGNAGGCCATTCTATGATTCTATGATTCTATGATTCTATGATTCTATGATTCTATGATTCTATGATTCTATGATTCTATGATTCTATGATTCTATGATTCAGTATTTCTCCAGCCCTCTGATCATCCTCATGGGCCTTCTCCAGACCCACTCCAACAGGTCCATGTCTTTCTTGTGCTGGCAGCCCCAGAGCTGAATGCAGTGCATTAAATGGATGTGAAAGGATATTAGAAGAGTTAAAGATAAAAGATGCACTGAAGGAGAGGAGAGGATAAATCAGATAAAAATGAAATCTCTACATAGTCACACTGTGCATAGAAATAAACAAAGTAGAACATCTAGAGATACATAATCTAAAAATAAAAATAGGAATCTAAAGGGAAATATATGTTTTTCAAGGCAACTGGACAACAGCAAACAAATTCTGTAAATTAATAATAAAAAGGAAGAGAGAAGCCAAAATTTTGGAATGAAGTTCTTGTTGATTGTTTTGAGAGCTATTCAGAGCACTGGTTTTTAGGATTTTCTTTGCAACCAACAAATCGTTTCTTGGTGGTTTAGTACCTCACCTTCCTCAGATGTTCTCCTTTATTTTGTTTTGACTCCTGTGCTGGAAAGGCTTGTTGAAAAGTGTCTCCTGCCTGTCCATTGGCTGCAGCAATGCACATTCTGCAGCAGTGGGCCCGAATTATGTGGAGAGGGGTCAGGTCACCTTCCCTTTCCTAAAACTTTTTGAAGGTTTGGTTTCCTTCAGAGACAAATTATTAAAAAGCAAATAACTTCTGAGCACTGTTGGATGATGTCTCCATGTGAAAAGACAAGGGCTCCTTCCCAGCTCCTTGTCTACAATTTCTGAAGAATCACATCTAAAACAGACCGTCATAAATAAATAAACAAATAAATAAAAATTGGGAACATTATTTTTCCTTGAAAACTCTTCCAAAATATTGAGATTTTTTTTTTTCCCAAAGAAGGGGAGATAATGAAAGAGGAAAAGCATGCTCATTTATTTATTTATTTATTCATTCATTTAACAGAATTTAGTTAATTTTGTTCCCTTCCTCCTCCTCCTCCTCCTCCTCCTCTTCCTCCTTTTACTTCTCCTTCTCCTTTACCCCTTTGTCTTCATTTTCTTCTTTTTCTGTCACAGGTTGTCTTTTTAAATGAAGTTTTTTAAGTGAGTAATTGGTGAGAAAAAGAAGGTTAGGAAACCATTGAATCAAAACAGATGTATTTCTTATTTTAAGCATTTAGAATGAAAAATAGCATTAGAAATAGTAAGATCTTTCTAATACTCTCTGAAACTCTTGTCCTTGTTTCCTCATTTTTCTTGAATGCTCAGTGAGCGTTTATCTCAGTAGCTGCTTTGCACCCACTCGTGTGTGTGAACCAGTGTCAGAAAGGCCATTGAAGTAAACATCCTTGCAAAGAGCCTGAAAACTGTATTGTCAACAGTGTGAGGGAAGAGTGACGGAAGCTATCATGGTAGTTTGGTGGATGCATCCTTGTGACTAATGCTATATTGCCTCAGGCACTCTGAAGCTCAACCCCTCATAGAAATCTGAATGGTACGGAGTATTCTTCCTCCTGTCTGCCTATACTAAGAATTTTTGTAGCTTTTCCTGTTGAAAATGGCATTTCCTGAGTTAGAGGCAAATCTGCTTACTGAAAGAAAATACATGCTGCTTATACACAAGTTGATTCTGGTTGTGATACTTTCCCAAATTTGGAAAACCATTAAAGCAGAGCATAAGCACTGACATGGTGAAGGGCCACACAGAATCACAGAATCGTATGGTAAAGAGGACAGCTGGGGAAGGGAGTGCAGGAAAAGCAGCTGGAAGTTGTGCAGAGGAGATCAGTGAGTAAAGCTGGCCCGATAAGCATTGTGTGAATGCTGCAATCATGAGCAGGGAACCAGGAGCAACAGAGCTGGATAACTGCATTGGCACTAATTTGCCATTGTGAAGAGGTTGCTTATATACTTCCAGAAGATGCACATTAAAGCCTTGAGGCACTTGGGAGCTCCACAGTCTGCATGTTAACACAGCTATAGCTCTTCTCTCCACACTGTGAGTCGCAGTGCCCATAAAATACATATTAGCACTTGATGTGGCAGGAGGCAAAGCACACGTCTACAGCAGAATGGAGTCACATTTCCCTTGCTGAGGAACAACCACTACACTTACAAGTTGTCTTGAGTGGCAAATTTGGCCTCCATTCTGCCTGCACTTGGGCCACTCAGCTACTCCAAGAACTGCAAGACAAGGAACACTTTTCCCAGCCTTTTCACAGGTTAAATCTGCTGTCCCTGTTTAATTTGCCATCCCGCATTCTTACTGACTGTCATGTGCAGCCAGAGAACCTTGCCATCCTAACACACCCTACAGAGCACACCATGAAAAGCCTGGACACTATCATGGAACAAGCTTTCAGCCAGCTCTAAAGGAAAGCTCACATAGTAGGTAGCAATACCCATAGAGTCCTTTGCCCGTATTAAAAAGTTGCACAAAGGGGCTGGTCTCCATGGCTCCAGCAGATCCAGCAGTAACCTTGGACATGTTGGTTTTGGAAAACTGCTGTTTCACATTCAGCCAGCACCTGGACAGTAGGATTCAGGCTGCAAAAAGATCCTGTAGCTGCATCCCCGTTTCCTCATATCGTAGTGCCAGCCCTGCATAATTGCTGCGGTGAATCCCTCTATCACACAGCTACCTTCATCTAAGTGCATACACCTCAAACTGTTGTTTTCAGCTGGGCTCTATTGATTTGAAAGGTGCTGAGAAACGAAAAGCCACGAAAAGCTCTGCCACTACAGTGGAGCATGGTTAGAGGTTTTGTAATTCCCAAACTACAGATTTTGGTGACAGTCTTCAGGGAAGCATTGCCATGCATAGACTTCAAAAGTGAAAATCAACACTAGCTCCACTTTTTTGTTGCATGATTGACAAAGGTTAATCGGTGTCAAAAACTATAGTTTGGGAAACTGCAATTCTGCATGAATAGTTAACTAGCAGTGTTTATTGTGTGAGTATACATGTTTGTGAGTCTTAGGTTGAAAATTATTGAAAAACTACCTCCAAAGAAACAGTGACATACTGATACAACTCTTATTATACTACCCCAAGAAAAACTTGGATAGAAATGTCTAGCAATTTCGCAGCGCGGAAACAGTTTTCTTTCTGCTCAATAACTATTTTCTCCTATCAGGTTCTGGGATAGCATGCCTAGTTTCAGTGTATATTACATTTCTGCATTTTTCTTTTGGTACATAAACATATTAGCCTGTGGATTTTTCTAAAATATGACAGGAACAGAAAAAGAGCAATATGATTATGTTTAACCATATTAAAAACCAAGGAAAAGAGTGTGAATTTGTTTTAATTGAACCAGACCATTCTACCAGCTCATGCCCTAAACAAGGCCATTTTAGTAAATTCTATCAAATGAAGCCCAAGTGGGATGAAGTGCCAAGCATTTTACTGCCAACTCTGTAAATGCTGTTGACATTATCCTCTTATTTTTCCAGTATAATAGAGGATCAATTGTAAGATGCTACAGAGGCTCAGCTACATAATCATTCATTATGGTTTCTGTATTAACTGCAAAGGAAAAAAAACCACTTGGTAAAACCTTTCCTCATTTCAAATGTCAAGTTAAGCCTGCATGAGGCTGATAAATGGACTGAAGATTCAGTACTTTTGGTATAATGGCTACACAGTCACCATTGTTGGTTATAGTAAGTACAATGTTGTTATAGCTGGGAGAATGTAAAGGAAGGGTGAGGAATATAGTAGCATGAAATGCTGTATTAAACTTTACATTAGTATTCAAAAGGACAATTTTTGCTAAGGAAACTGGGTTTGTAAAATATGCAGAGAATATGAAAACATCATGAATGTAAATCCTGGGGAAAAAAAAACCACAAAGCCTCTTCCAAAATTGGAGTAATGCTTTGATCATAGGTTTGACTATTGAACATAATAATCTCCTTGGTATGAGTATACATTGATTCAGAGATAGGAATCTATTATAAAATCTGTATGTGTAGTTCCAACAAACATTACTTTATCAGATTAAAAAAAAAATTAGTTTTGCTAAATAAAATATCATTTTTGTTAAGTTGAAGAAAGCAGCTTGATATAGAGGATTCTCGGATTCCTTGAGAAGAGCAGTGAAGAAGAAATTATGCCTTTTTATTAAGGAGCCCTGTGCACATGAATGAGATGGGGCTCTGATGCACAAGCAGTGCAGCAGTGGGGAACTGGGCTTACTCAGCAAGGCTGTGACTGTCCAGCTGTATTTTTTTACATACTTTTTAGGGATTGCAAATACATTGTCTTCTTGTTTTTACAGGCTCAAATGAAGCCACAGGTGAACATGGCTTCATGATTTTTTATTCCCTGAGCTGAAAAGACATTTGAGGTTGAGCCTCCTGTACTAGGTCATCCATTGATCTACAGGTTTATTTCTGCAGTTTTCTAGAGAAAGGAAAACAAAGCCCATATCCTTTCCATTGAAAATGTACTTTGCATGTACCTTTCATTAAGCAGTATTTCAGTAAAAGAAATAGAGCTTGATGACTTGAGGCAGTATGCTATTTACACACACTTTCTAATTGCCTCCTGCCTGTAATGCTTACTGTCAGACAACATCCTCTGTATGCTTATACAGTCTAGCAGTGGCTGAAACAGGCATAAAATGGTTTGAACTCTCTTCAAAAAAGACCTCGGCTTTTTTAAGGCTTCCCACTGCAAATGGAGAATATGACATTACAAGTAAAAGGTTTTGCTATGGAAGGCTGTCATGGAATCATAACAAGTTTATCAGTGTTTGGAAACTTGTGTTTTCCACTGATGCCAATGGCTGCTTGTCTGGATTTCTCAGCTGAGCAGTCTCCATGGTTATTTTTCCACCATAGCTAGTAGAGGATGACAGCACGGTCTAAGATACATGACTCAGTGAAGCCTGATTGCCTTTTCAGGGCTGGCTAGTTTTGCTTTCTTAACATCTGGAGAGAGCATTATATGATTCTGACTTCAGCATAAATCAGATTTATTGCAGTGTGCTTGTAGTGATTTGTATCTATGTACCAAAGTTTAGATTTTAGAATACTGCACAAAATCCCAGACTGCATCATTAAACAGTTACACTACAGTATTTATTAACCAGTTTTGTAGTGACAACAATTTTGTTGTATATTCATAAGGAGGAGTTGTACTTCTGGCATATATATGTATTTGCTATAATAATCACAGAAAGTCCCAGAAGGGCTATTAAACTTGCATGTTTTCACAATCTGTTTATGTAATGCTTATGATATGGACAGCACATATCTGCTTTTCAAGGAAATTGCAATAAAGTGTGCAAATTGTAATCTCTTTTTATTCCAAAAGCATTGCTTGCGGTTAGCAATGAAAAAACACAGCAAGATATGTATAGTGTGTGGTCACAAGGCACATCAGATGTGATCACTGCCACGAGTCTCCTTTCCCTAGAGGAATTTCTTCTTGGACTATGCTGAAGAAAGAAAGCCTACTGAATAGTCTTGGTAATTTTCTCTTCAGGGTCAGAAAATGTGCAAATTAGAGGTTGCCAAAAATATTTCACAGGCACACATAGATTCAGACCTTGTAGTTGTCTTTAAAAAGCCAAAGAGTCCTGAATCTAGCAAGAAGAGTAGAGACATGTCAAGTGATGAAATCGAATGTGAAGGTAAAAGCTTTTCTCTGCTATAGAGAACGCAGCCTTTAGATTAATATTAGCAAACCCTACTATGTCACATTGCTACAATCAGCATCTCTCTGGGAAATAAGAATACATTAGTTCGGGTCAATATCTGCACTCCCATCAGACAAAATTACCTAACTGTCTTTGTCTGGTAATGATAATGACATTGCTAGCCTCCAGGGAGCTGACGTCACACAACCAAGCAACTCAGGAAGAGCAGCGTGTGTAAGTGAACCAGCAAAGACCTCCATGGCTGTGGACTGATTCAGCTGACAGATGCTGCACAAACGCTGCTGTGCAAAAACCCTCAAGGAGCACTGGACAAGAAAATAAGCAAAAGGAAAAAAGAGCGTTTTAGATACGTTTTAGGTACCATGCTTTGGTATGTAAGCAACAGTAGGTGACATATTAGAAAGGAAACACTTAAAGAGCAGAACAGCATCTGAATCAACTCTGCTGTGCTCCATTCATGCTCACATGGGTGTGAATGGTGTGTCTATGTGTGTGATGGCTAATATTTCTTTCCAGTGTAAAAAATGGAAATCCTTTGTCTAACCTCTTTTGCTGTTAGTATCTCTTTACTTACTTATGCACCTGCCTGCCTACCTACTCATGAATATGCACAAATCTACCAAATACAGATAGAAAAGGAGAGCTAAATATCACAGCCTGTGAGTAAAGTGTGCCAACGCTATTATTATCATTAAGTCAAAGGCGGCATGTGAAATCCTCTGCCATTAAATAAGTACTGAGTGTGCACTCTTTGCACACTGTTTGTTTTATCAGAAAGGAACTGCCATTTGAGAGGTTAGGGTAGGAGGTTTTTTTCATGTTTGTTCAAGGGTTTACAGGAATCTAATTCTCTCTGTGTATTGTATTTATTTAATTAAAATAGCGGGCCAGTCAATAGTGCTGTAGCAAAGCCAAGGCATGTCTGACCTCATTACAGTAGGGTTTGTATGCTGACACTGATGAAAGACCTGCTGCTGATGCTGCTGCAAGTCCATTTAGTTTTTATTTGACATCAAGTTATTTTGCCTGTGCTGTCAGAGCTTGTATATGGAGTAGCAGCACCATGAAAAAGAGTATGTCTGAAAAGCAGCCAGGAATTTCTCAGATGCTGCCTGGACACTACTCATTTGCCTATATATTTGCCTGGCTTGTAGTATAGCAGGTTTGGGCAACCTGCTTTTAGCCATCTCAATATGGTGCCTGCACTCTCTCCACAGTCTCCTCTGAATAGCTGCATGTGGGAAGAGATGTCCGCAATACAGCTTCTCCTACCCACAATCCACCTTGCCTATGTTTGAGATTGGAGATGAAGTAGGCAGGCATCTAACTCCGCACTTGTGAAAGGAAGTAGCTCCGCTGAATCTAAAGCTTCTGCTGCAGATGATTTTCAGCCCAGTGGGCTGCCAGGAAAAGCTGCCATTAGTGGATGCTGCTTACCTAACACCATGGCTGTGTTTCTGTAGGGCATTCATAAAAGCTGACTTAGCCCACTCCGCCTTGTGACTGCAGACTGTCTGTTTAGCCAGGGCAGAGCAGCAGAGCATGCAGGAGCACTACGAGATCCCGTTTCTCTCCACTGGCTGCAGAGGTGATTAGCCTCACTGGGCTAAAGTTAGCTTCCATGAAAACTCTTTTAGCTGGACTTTTCATCAAAATGACTGCTTCAGAGTTGAGCAGATTATATTCCTGTAGCTGCTTTTTGACGTGCTGCTTTGCTTTATTTCTCTCTGCACAGCGCTGCTTAAGCACTGCCCAGAATTTTTAGAGGCTTCAGATCTAATCTGATTCATCCATTTTGAACAGCTTGTCATTGTTAGCTGGAGAAGATCTATTTTACTCCCTCTTTTTTTTTTTTTTTTTACCTGCAAACTAGGTGAAAAGATGTGTCTCACTCTGTTCATCTGTCTGTTTGTTCAGAAGTTCCCTTTAATGACTTCTGAGTACTTGGGTCATTTCCAGCCCTGTTTGCAAGGGTGCAGAATTCTCAGAAATGTTCATTGCAAACAACAGTAACAACAACAAAAGGAACAACAGAGGAGAGGCTGACAGAATTGGACTCTGTTAACCTGGAGAAGAGGACAAGTCAACACCCTCTGGTACATATATGGAGTTCATCAAGAAGATGGAGCCAGTGGTGCTTGGCAAGAGGACAAGGGCATAACAGAGTGGAAATTTCAGGCTGGATATGAGGAGGAATGGTTTCCCCAGGAGAGCAGTCAAGCATCAGGACAGGAGACAGCTTAGTGTGATTCTGAGCTGGCCCTGCTCTGAGCAAGGGGTTGCACTAGAGGCCCTTTAAGGTCTCTACCAGCCTGGATTATTTTGCGCTTCTGAGTTTTATTCACAGAGGGCATTAAGCACTGCTAAGTTTAGGCAGGAGTTCCCTACCAAATCCATGGACAGCAATCAATCCCCTCAATTTAAAACTTGGAAAAATCTCACCCATATTTAGCTTCCACAAGGCAATCACCAGCTCAGTCTGCCCACTCTCCTGCCCTTTTTTGGAACTCAACTCAAGCACACAAGCTACCATTAAAATGAGGATTGCTGGGGCAGCTCCAGAATTTTTCTCTTGACATCAAAATCCAGCAGAGTTGATGGGCTTGCCCAGAGTGCCACTCTGATGGAGCTAAACTACAGGCAGGACATGAAGCCACCCTGCCCTTTAAATCTTATGTTTTGTGCACATGAGACCACTTTGTGTGATATAAGAAGAGGTGTTCAAATAGAGATTTTTGTTCAGCTGCTACTACAAGCACCTGCTCTGGGCATCCTATGTACATGGATCATTATCCTGTCTTTTTACCCCCAGCAAGTTTTTTTCTTCAACCCTCAATAGATTTTTTATCTAGCTTTTTCTTGACTACCAGCTCCCAAAGTTCTTTCCTTGGAGGCCCATCTGCTTGCCACACCCTGGCAGAATATCTTCTTATCTCTCATGGCAAAGATTTGGAAAAGAACTAGTTTTGGCAAATGGAAAGCAGAAGCACAGATCTATCCCTTTTATCTCCCGCTGGAGAAATCTAGCTAGGTTAAATCTACCCAGATGTTTCCGTTTACCCCTATGCATGATAATGCTACTGCAAACATTGTAAGCAATTTATGTTATTTAACTGAAAATTATATTTTTGATGGAAAGAGAATAAAATTAACATGTTCAAAGATTGACTCTGCAATGTTCTCTGCACAGTGAATGGCAGCCATGTTCTAGCATAAATACATGGTGAAAGACTGCTTCACAAGCTGCAAGCATGAATTGTCAATAAGGACATTAGATGTGCATACAGATTAAGAATTAATAGAATTTATAAATACCTTCTACCAATCACATAATATTAATTTTAATTCAACCTTTAAAGTAGGCATGCATGCTACATGTCTGCTTATATGTGTTAATGTTAAAATTGTTTTAATAGAATGGATAGGCAAGCAATTAAGGTTTCAGTAAAAAATTAAGAAAAATTTGATTTTCACTTCCCAGGTACTCATCTAAAAAATTATTAGGATGCTTAGGCCTATATTAATATCTAAGTGCATTCACATGACAAAACTATTCTTACCTGAAATCCTTGCAGACTTAGCAGTTTTTCAATGTCAAATGTATTATTTTTTCCTTCACAAAATGATTATTTAGGATTTGTATTAAATGTATATTAAAAAGATGTATATTTAGGCAGTTTTTAGAGATTCTATTCAGTTCTTTTGGCAACTATTTATGCAAATTAATTATAGACAATGAAAAACACTGTTCAATGTTTCATTTTAATGGAACATTACTTTGGAATGATGATTTCAATGGGTTTCCTGGGTTATGACATCTATCATAGCATCATAGAATGGTTTGGGTTGGAAAAGACTTTAAAGATCACCCAGTTCCAACCCCCTGCTGTGGGCAGAGTGGCCAACCACTAAATCAAGCACTAGATCAGGCTGCCCAGGGCCCCATCCAACCTGGCCTTGAACACCTCCAGGGATGGGGCATTCATAGCTTCTCTGAGCAGCCTGTGTCAGTGCCTCACCACCCTCTCAGTAAAAATGTTCCCTTTAACATCTAATCTAAGTCTCCCCTCTTTTAGTTTAAAATCATTCCCACTTTCACTATCACTATCTGACTATGTAAAAATTTGGTCCCCCTCCTGATTATAAGCTCCCTTTAAGTACTGGAAGGCTGCAAGGAGGTTCTCTTCTCCAGGAGAACAAGCCCAGCTCCCTCAACCTTTCTGCGTCAGAGAGGCGCACCAACCCTCTGATCATCTTTGTGGCCCTCCTCAGGGGCTACTCCAACTGCTTCATGTCCTTCCTGTGCTGGAGGCCCCAGGTCTGGACACAGTACTGCAGGTGGGGCCTCATGAGGGCAGAGCAGAGGGGGACAATCACCTGCTCTCCATGCTGGCCACCTCTCTTTTGATGCAGCAAGGGATTCAGTTAGTCTTCTGGGCTGCAGGTGCACACTGCTGGCTCATGAAGCACCCACATTCAAGACAAATACATTCATTACAGTCAGTCTTGAGAAAAATTTTGTGTGCCTCAGGCAAAAACTTCAGAAGAAAAGTAAAAAAAAGTTTAAACAAGAAATCTAGTCACTGTTTATCTACAGGCACACATGCCTAACATTCCTTCTGACATCCATTATCTTCTCCCTACTGATTCCTTTCTGGTTCTTAATATTGGTTACTATTTTATTTTTTTTTTCTTCTTATTTTTTTCATTTTACTATATTTTCTGTGTGATTTATAACAAAAAGTCTGATCTCCGGCCTAAAAAATTTGCATGCTGAAAACAATGTGAGACTAATATGCCACAGGATACTGATCCATTTCATTGATTTCTACAGTAAAAATCAAAAGGATTAATTGTGTAACAATTCCTTGTGGTCGTTAGATTACTGTAGCAGGTGCTGTTTTAGCTGTAAATTCCAAGAAAAAGCAGTTTTCCTACAATATGAGACTTTGCTGATGGGAAAATTACAATGCTTGGAATATTTCTACAGCATGTGTCAGACAATTTATTTCCATGGGCTGGACAAAAAAGTGAAGAACCCGTAGCAGATTGCACTGTTTTTGGAAACAGAGAGGAAAAATATGCTTGCAAATGCTTCTGATGAATTTTGTACTGTGTTGATTTTTGTATTTATTCTGATATAAATACAGTCTTAGTCCACTGTAATTCTGGGCATTAAAAATATCACTGTTAATGGAGTTAAATTCAAAATATTGGTGATAGGAAGGAAAGAAGAGATGCTTCTGCCAGATTTTTCTAGTATCTCTCTGTGCGTGTACATTTGTGTACTCTGCACATCTATGTATCCATGTGGACAAATTCAATCTCTATTTTATTTTCTTTGGTATAAAACATACATGGTAGGATATATTTATTAATGGAAAATGCATTAGTTATTTGCCAACATCATATGTCTAAAACTCAAAAGAAATAACAGAAATGAAAATATCCTTTCCAGGTTGACCTCCTGTGCTTATCACCATGGTATCTCAATATGTTCACAAGAACATTGATTGCTGTGTCTGTTTTCCCTCACAAGTAGTTCTTTGTTCTTATTCTTCCTTCTTTTCCCATGCAAGAGTTAGGGGGTGGAATTGGATTAATTTCTAGAGTCGGGTCCCTTGCAACTCGGGATATTCTATGATTCTAAAATATGCAACGCAGTTTTCATAGTGAGTCACATCAAGAAAAGACACCTTTCATTTTGACTGTAGAGAGCTTAGTTCTTGTGAGAGTAGGGTCTCATAGTCTTTCTGGGATGTACAAGGAAACATGAAATTGGGCAAAATAAGGATCTTCAGGATCTGAGCATCATTGCCATTGCCATTAGGGAAAATAAAATCTGTTTGTGTAAACCACATTTTGCAATACTGACACTATTGTATCCCTAATGTCATAGCAGTGTTAGAGTATGCTCAGCTCTGAAAACAAATGGGAAGACCAGTAATGCCTCCTTCACCCAGTATTAGCCACACAGGTCTCTGAAGTGCAGCTAGCTGAAGAGCATCTGTTTCTAATGTCCCAGATGGTTCTTGTACAATCCCTATAACTTCTCGTACTTCCTTCCTGCTTTTCCTTCCAAAATGCCATTGACTATGAATAACTTAATTTGCCTGCCAGAGTTCTCTATCACTTTCTCCAGCCTTAAGAGAGTAACTTTCTAACACTGTGTTTCAGTGTCTTCTGGCAGAATATTTTCCATCTGCTTTTTAGATGTGTGAGTGTGGGAGGGGCAGAGGAGGCTGGGATAGCGGGGGTGGTGTCAAGGAAAGACGCCAAAAAATACAGCTCTCACTGAGATGATCTACTGCTTCCTTTTTGTTTCCACAGGGCCTGATGCACTGCTCACACTTCCCTTAGGTGTGGCTGATGTTCCTCACTTTTCCCTGAGGTAAGAACAAAAAAGAAAAGAGAAGAAGAAATGAACTCTAATAACTTTCAGAACCTGCTGGGATTGGAACAGTCTGTGAAATAAACCTTTTATCCAGTTATTCTAGGATTTTCATTGCAGCTTGCAGTGTATCTAGCATGAAAAGTGTTTGAAGTGAGAGTGGACAGAGGGAGCTGAGCAAGAACATCCATACCCAGAAGGAAAAGGAGCTGGATGCCAACCCTATCAAAGTAGATAACTTATGGCATTGCTCTTGTGAACTGGGAGGATGAGGAGTCTTCTGGTTATCACAAAAAGAAAATAACAGCAACAGTTTTCCAATATACTATTAAGAGGAACAACACAAGTTTACCTGCCATGTGGATTTTAGGGATTCATGTTTTCAGTGGAGACTCACATACAATGAGAAGTTTTCTTCCATTTGTGCTGAGAGGAGCTGGTAAATCTTTCCTTTCTCTAGACATGATTTTGAAGTAGTTTTCTGGGATGTTACATAAATAATGGGAAGCTGTAAGAAACATCTTGAAGTAGCCTTTAGGATTGCACTGTAGTACAGTTATGTAATAAGAAGAAGCAACTTTGATTAGCTTGTGAAATTCAAGAAACATGACAGCAGGCATTATGCTTAACGTGGAATATATTAATGATGGATTAAATAATACAGTATCCTGTTCTCCTAAAACACCAGCCAGGCTGTTTGATGCCTGTAGCTATGCCTAACGAGGTGAACCCCATCACATTCAATCATGTGTACTAATTTAGACTGTGCAGGGCCTTTGTGTAAATGGACCTCTCAGAAATCCCACCCACCTTTGACACAAGACAAGGAAATGAACTCGTTCTGTGAAGCACTATTAGATCATGGAAACAGAATGAAAAGAGCTTTGTGCAGCTCTAGTGTTGCTGATGCATAACATGGAAAATGGCTGATGATTGTTCAGTTTCCTTTGAAATCTTGTACATTTATTTCTTCTGAATTCTGTTAGAGTAGCATTTCGTCAAGTTATATATTTTGACAGTGGATGACTGACTATTAAATATAGCAGTGCCTTATCCAGATTACATATTTTCTTTAGTATATAATAGCTGTAGCCTATCTGTATGACTGACAGGGAACTGGACAAGAATTTCCCATTCATGAAAGTTATAACATCATCACTGAGATTTTCATGAAAAAAAGGCCTGTTTTTATCTTTTTTCTTTTTTCACTATTCTTTTACTTTCTAAGAACCACTGGAGCTGAATTAACATGTTTTACCATTACAAAGTAGTGAATTTATTTGCTGATATCTTTTTGTTTATGTTATTTGTAGATATTTTAAAGCTTTTTTTCTCTACAGTTTTAATTTTGTTTGACCAGTGAAAATCTACATACAACTGACTAATTAATTTATACTATGTTAAAGTCAAGAAACAATTTGAATGGCAATTCAGAAGAACCTTATGTGCTGCTGAAGTTAGATCATTATTCTGTGTACTTTGCAATATGGAAAAAGCAAAGGCTGAAATTTACAGCTTTGTTCTATTTTGCATTAAGTTGTAGAGTTCTTCTCTTTTTTTTTCTCCTTTTTAAGCATATGTCACCAAGCATGCTAATGAACCAGTCAAAGAATCAGCTGTACTAACGGTTAATGAGAATTCAAAGAGATTTATTTAGCCTAGCATCATAATTTCAGTGAAGACTCAAAGAGGATTAATTTGATTTATGTCAAAATGGAGGAATCTTTATATAATCTGCAGTCAAATTTTCATGAATATATTTATGCAGTCTCACAGCACTCTTCAAATTCATGTGTAAGAGGCTACGGAAGAAGAAGACAATATTTATTTATATGCAAATTATTCTTTTTTTGTAGAAAATCTATTTCAGGTTTCAAATCTGTTTAATATCTCTGCAGTGCTTGAGAACTTACAGGATAAAATTTGAAGATACCGAAATCATTGAGTATTATATGTGATTTTAATGGGCTACAGAATTCATTTATGAAAGATAATGGGCAGACACAATTACAAAAAACTGTACAACATAGTATTGAAGAGCACTCTACCCTGCTTCAAATCAGCTTTGTTTTTTTTTTTTTTTTACTGGGATACGTGTTACATACACGGTGTAAACGTAAGTGTATCATCAACATTTCATCTCATTTACTCTCTTTTGTAAAGGATGCATGACTCACATCTTTCTCATACCCAAGTAAAAGACTTGCGCTAATAGCATCATTACACTGCACCAAAATCTCATATACAGCTACTGTATGTATGGAAAAGATATCTGATTCCAGTACCAGCAGGATTCGTCAACAAATCACTGTTCCTCAAGCACCATACGATTACCATTTCCAGGAACTTTGGAGCGCATCCTGAAGTGGCTTTTCATATGCGATTTCCATGGCCTTTCATGCACTGCTGCTTTCACAGAATGACCCAATATCATGCACGATGATACTGTGAGTCACAGATGTCTTTAATACAAAAAGCCTTGCATTGAGCCATTTTCTTCTCATACACATTGAAATCCAAATTCTTCATGAGTAACTGTACTTTTGTTAGACAACTTGTGCTACCTAAACTCCAAATTCTTAAGATTATTCATCCAAGACCAGAAAATAAAGAAAATGTTGCATGCAGTACCAAATGGCCTGATGAGCTCTCATTGGTCCTTCTTCCTCTATTTTTTTCTTCTTCATTTTTTTTCTTTTTTTCCTTTCCTTGATTTGTTGTCTAGTAGGGTTTTTAAAGCACTGGGAGAGGTATGTCTGATGAATGTGAATGCAGCCCTTTGTTTGCCCTGTAGCTCTTTCCAAGGCATTAGGTATGTTTATTACTGACAGTGGATGTTAATTCAAGAACATTGATGAGAAGAAAAAGTGTTTTACTAGATCCAAGCAGCTACTGATAACTGAGATTAACATTTAGAATAAGTAAAACTTTCAACTTATATGCATGTACTCTGCCATATAATGTGAAGAAAATGGTAGATTTAGACTTCTTTTGTCCCCTTCTCATTGACTTGAGAGATCAGACTTATTTTTCACTTCAGTATTCTTTCATGGTCAATAAGAACATTTGTTAAAATACTTTCTCTCTGAACGGCCTCTCAGACTCTCTAACTGTGGTTAATGTTCTCTGTCAGACATCATGTTCTGCACGTATTAATAATATTATGCCTCGGTGATAAGGCTGTAATGTCATGTACTGTCCAACCTACCGTATGGATCATGCACATAACTATTTAATCATTCAGAATGAAACTTAGTCTGAGCATTGCCTTGAAAAAGTAAGGTAGGGAAAATCATCCCTTTTAAACCTACCTTAATTTTCAGAGTTCACTTGTATTTACTTAAACTGTGAGGATAAAGATGTGCAGAGTGATGCAGCATTTTAGGCCAGGGGACCTTGGAAAAACAGTAAGCATGTGAAAGTGATGAAAGACTGAACTAGTGCAGCTCCTGCAATGCATCAGTATGAACAGTTTGTTGAGCTATGTACGCTGCAAAATTCCATGAGAAATTTCTGAAAAAAAAAAGAGGGAAAGACTGTGTTGTCTATCTCAGTTTTAGTAAGGTATTTGACACTATTTCTCATGGTATTCTTCAGGAGAAACAGGCTTCTCATAGCTTGGACAGATATACAGTTCTTTGGGTAAATGTTCACTAGGGGCTCAGCATTGGGGCCAGTTTTGCTTAACATTTTTATCAATGTGGACAATACGATTGAGTCCTCCCTCAATGAGTTTGCAGATGATACCAATTTAGGCATCATTGCTGATGTGCCTGAGGGCAGGAAGGATCCTCAGAAGGATCTGGATAGGATGTGTTTATGAATCATGTCCAGTCACATGGCTCCCAAAAAGACTCAGTGCTGGCTGCTGCACTTCGATCACAACAACCCCATACAGCAGTATGGGCCTGGGGAAGAGAGGCTGATAAGTCTGGCAGAAAAGGATCTGGAGGTGCTGGTTGACAGCTGGCTGAGCATGAACCAGCAGTGGGCTCAGGCTGCCAAGAAGGCCGACAATGTCAGATTGTCTTGTATCAGAGATAGTGTGGCCAGCAGGACTAGGGAAGTGATTGTGCCCTTGTATGCAGAGCTAGTGAGAATGCAACTTGTCTACTGTGTTCAGGCTTGGGCCATGCACTACAGTAGGGATATCTGTTTATCTGTCACGTTAGGCAAGAGTACTCCTTCCTGTGGTGGGTTTAGACCTACCCACAAACTGTCTATTTAGTGAAGGAGAGCTGATGTGTGCTTTAGCAGGGTAAGTTGATCACTTGTTGCTGAGACCATGCTCCTTCCTTACTGGCACCAATCTGGGTCTCCCTCTCCTCTCTAGCCATCAGTGTTTACAAAATGTACAGGAATACGATATCTTTGAGACCTTTACTTTTTGTCATATCTTATTGTAACTGGCTAACTAATTAAGCAGTTATTATGTGGTACTGACAGATGGATTCAAAGATCTTATTTACTAAAAACGGCTAAAAATAAAAGTATTAAAACGATGTTTCAGATGCCAATTTCAGCATGGCCTTAATTAAAGGGTCATTTTGGTGTATAGCACATACATACCAAGTAATCAGATCTTTTAAATGTGAAGAAAAGAAGTCTACATTTAATTTCACAGAAACGAGAAAACTTCAAACCTGCTCTGAGTAGTTAATACTGAGTTGGACTAAACACTGACTGCTACAGCAAAATGCAGGTTCTGTGTTCAGTCAGTTGAGCTATGATAACTCTGTTACATAAAGCCAGGTCATGTGAATGTGATGCCATTTAATGTGATAGGTTATAAAATCAGTTCTGAACAAAAATCCATTACAATTGCCCATTCTTGCCTTGACAAGGGATAAAGTCTTCGTAGTGGTCTGCATTATCTTTGCTCTGAACATATGGTGATACTATTTTCCCTGTTAAAAGAAAGAAATTACTTTTTTTTTAATTCAAAATATGATTCCACCAACAGCCACCTATATTCCATTATGTTATAATGTTTGTATATTACAGATACAGCAAAATTAATTTTAAGCTATACAGCCTACAGTCAGTAGGATGGTAACAGTATGGGGCTCAGCAAAACCTAACTACTCATACATAATTTGCTTTGTCAGTTTTTAATCTGTCATTAAACCCAACATTTTCTCTTCAATCTGTACCTGAATTAGCTAGTATAGTGCTAAGTCAGGATATTTCCCGTCATATGCACAGCAACAGAATTGTAATTAGTAAAAGAAAAGATGGAAAAGCTCCAAAAGTTTGTGCCTTTTCCTGCTGGAGAACAATAAAGCGTAGGAAGGAATATCTTCACAATTTAGACAGTGCTATGACTATATAACAAAAGGAACTCCCTTTTATTCCTGTTGTTTCACTACTGTGTGAGAGAAGCGGCAGGTTCCCCTCAAACATACCATCTATGCTTTCAAATCTGAGATTCATGTCCTGTGAAATGAGAAGCAAACATTATGTAAGTAAGATCATATCCTCCCTAGAGTGGCTTAACAGAATCACATCAGTTTCCAGAAGTCTGGAAATAAAATCTTAAAAATAAAACCTTTCTTTCTCTCCATGGTAGGAGATAAAGAATAATCATTGCATAAAAAAAAGAAACATGGGACTATATTAGAGACCTTGGAGTTTTTTGAGGGAACTTACCCATAGACATTGCTTCCCAAACATCAGATGCAGAATGTTTCTGCAGGCCTTTTGGAAAGCAGGTGACCCGAAAATAAATAAGTCACTGTAATGAAAACAACATTCTTAAATCAAGCATGAGCTCAAGCTTCTTCAGTGGCTATTCACAGTAGTACTTTAAATATTTTTTGATTGTGTGCAATGAAAGGAGTTGTGTCCTTCTCTAAGAATATATGCAGTGAGCTCAGTTTTATGAAATATTTAACATGATTCTATGCTATATAAGTAACCGTGGAAAGAATACTATATAAATTAACAGGAGAGAACATCATCCAGTTACTCATCTCTTGAACTTTCTTTTATAATATACTGTGGATGGTATCAAGATCTAATTTGTTTATAGTTATAATTTATTCTTTTTCCAGAAGTAAAAAATGAGACATGAGTTTCTAGGTATGGAGATTTGCTTAGCAAGTCTGTAAGGCTTCCCACATAATAATATTCCTTTGACTTTTAGACTGTGGCTCCACTTTCAAAAAGCATATGCTGCACATGGAGATATTTCATAACTTTTTGAAATTGAAATGAAAGTATATTTTAAGATTTTAAAATGTCAGGAAATCCTGTTTTTTTTATCTCCTAAACCAGTGTGAAGGAAAAGGTTCACAGCTGCAAATAGAAGATGTTGTATAATTCAGTAATTCCTGGGAATAGGAAATTAGATGTGTAATTTAAACCTTTAGATACCAGCTAATCTCTCTGAGGGGACTAGAGAACAACCTGAATCTCAGTTTACCTAAGGTGTATTTGCAATTATTACATTAATCCCCACTCCAAGACTTCTACTGTTGCATGTGGGGTTCAGTAAATCTTGTATACTCCACACTCAACTCATACACTTATGAATGAGAAATTTCATCGTGTCCGGTTAGCAAGTCTTGGTCAAAAAATCCAAAGATAACCCAAATAATTTTAAGATACAAAATACTCTGCTCCAGTCCCTGCAGCCAATCCAGATCAGGAAGGCAAGCATGTGTTTGTTTTGCCATCATCTGCGGTCTGCTTCTTTGGCCCTTCTGGAGTCCTATTTTACAATATCAGAGTTACTTTCAGGGTCTTATGTGATTGGTGGTCTTACTTAATTGAATTCTGCTACAGGAGCACATTAAACTGTGGCATTTGTTCTGCTACAGGCTTCAACTTTATGATGGCATTGGGAAGTGACTGGCAGTACAAGGAGGCATGGGGGTGCGTAGCTGTTCCTTGGATCAGATATCTGTGTTATGGTTTCCAGTGAACTCAGATCTGACAATCTTAGCGTTCGTATATAGTCTTAAACTTTATATTTCCCTGTTTCAGAAAGATTGTATGCCGTCAGTGTGGGAAACTGTAAGAGGTGGGTAAGATTCTGAATCCGCACTTCTCTGTCCCCTTCTTTCCTTTGTAATAGAGGTCATGCCCAGAGAAGTTTACTGTATCAGTGGTGAAGAAATTGCATGGCAATTTCAAAACATTTCCTGGAGCAAGAGAATGAGCAGATAGAGACATGAATTGCAAAAATGGTACATAACAGTTTATAAAGTGAAACAAAGAGTAATCCAGATTAACATTATTAAATTTAATTTAGGTTTTTTTTTCACTCTGTTCTTTTCACTTCATATTCACCAGAGGCAGTAAAAATCCACTTCTACAAGATCTCAGCTGGACATTTTGGATGGTATCTTTCGTAGCATCGCCATCAATGACAGCATCTTCATCACATTTGCACAAAAAATCCACAACTGTAACCTTTCAAATCAATGGGAATGTCAAGCAGACAGCTCAGGACTGCTTTCATTGAGTAGAAATGTCACTCCACACAGAAGTCTCAGGTCTATTACTTGGCCCTATTTTAGAAAAGAACAGGCAGTGCTCAGGATCAGCCTAAAGGGCATCTCCAGAATTGTGAAATTCTAATATGTCTGCTTTCTTTCTATGAATCTGGTTTTCCTCTGGGATAATCTGGAGTGAATTATCTGAAGCAATAACTGTATTTGAAAACAGTTCATAACACTTTGACTAAAAAGAAGGAAAAAAATTAATGATTGTTTCCACCCTTGTTATATCTTAGCTCTGTTGATGTGTTGGCGTGAGATCTTCCTTAAGTCCTGTTCTAATGGCAATTGATTCTACTGTGACATTAACAGTTTAAGATTGCTTTCACTTCCCCTTCTCTTGCTTTATAATGTGTACAGAGGTCTTGACACAAATTATCATACGCACTTCTTATCTATGATCTTTCTATTTCTGTAACATACAAACAGTAATACAGCATAAAGCTTACCTTATTCTTGATTGCATATAGCTTCCTATCAACAAACCGGGAAAACTGCATGCTGTGGGAAATAACACTCATCTGTCTGAACATTTTTTTAAAACAGCACCTGG
This sequence comes from Numida meleagris, assembly GCF_002078875.1. Classification (NCBI taxonomy): domain Eukaryota; kingdom Metazoa; phylum Chordata; class Aves; order Galliformes; family Numididae; genus Numida; species Numida meleagris. Next base: position 44,277,693 of record NC_034409.1, read on the forward strand.
GACATTTCTTACTATTTATTTCCATCTGTTTTGGCAATATGAAGAATATTAATGTGAGAAACAGTACTAATGTGTTCAAAATGTGGTTAGGTCTGCTCTCAGACTGAAAAAAGAAAACATCCTTACTCAGAACCTCCAATATTGGCCAGAGATTTATTCCTTAAAGTTTCTCAAAATTGAATCAGTTTCTACCAAGTCAATGACGGTTTTTGTCACGTCTTGTGAGTAGCTGCAATGATGAGATACTAAATTTCTTTAAAAATGGCATCCCCTCCCGGTCTCAGCCTCCATCCAAATGAAACATTTCTTAAACTGTTAGTGTGATGAGATTCCTCTTAATACAAAGTAGATTGTAAACACCCAATAAAAAGAAAGGTGTTACTGTTCACATTCTATTACCTCTATTTTCAAGCTGTCCTTTTCTTTAAAAAAAAAATTATTTGCATTTGTTTTGCTGTTCAATTGATGTTTTATTCTGCTTCTTTTCATTTTTGAAAGACGTAAAATGTATCACTTTTCATTGTCAGTTTCTTTCTCAAATATAGAATTTTAGAGGACATACTTTTTGATTTACTTCAGTGAAGTTAAACACTTTTTGGAATTTGGCTTAGTTGACCAAGATATTTTTATTCATTTACAAATAATGTGATGTGTGAGTATTTTCATTTCAGTGCAAATAACAACGATTTCTCAAACAGTGACAAAACTAAGGTTCTGAAGTTCATAGTGAGGAAATAAATAATAAACAAAATGCTGAAGGAATGATAGGCTGTGTTTGTAAATATAGTATGAAATATTCAGATACAGCAGTTATGATTACCATAGGAGAACCTCACAAGAAAAAAGCAAAAACGTTGCCAATGTTGTTAATCAGTTTAAATATCTTTCTAGCAAAATAAAAAACATTTTAATTATTAGGATTTTTTTTTAAATTTCATTTTAAGGCAAGCTTCTTTGAGGCCTAACTTTGAAGATTATTATTATATTTTTACATCATTATATAAAATTATGCAAGCATTTTCAAAATTCTGGAAAAGTCTGATACCATGTAATTCCCATGAAGATATTTTATTTAATATTTTTATTATAATATTTCAGTTTTTAGCACCCATTTGTTTCTTATGGTCTGCACTTCTCACTAATATAAATTTCCAGGCCTATTGTTACATCCAACTAGTTTAATATAGCTTCTGTATTGGAATTGCACATGTGAATAAACATTGACCTACAAAGAGAAAATTAATTTTATTTTTAAGCATAATAAAATTTCACACTTTTACAAAATGTGGATAACCACATTTGTAACCCTACAAAATAAAGACATTGTACATTGTCACCAAGGACTACACATGCAACATTGGAAGCATTGCTTAACTATGTTGTGATAGTGAAAACTTGGAGAGCTTCTGTGCCGCATTTGAGAAGGCCATGTAAATCACGAATGCCCAGAATTCTAATGAGTAATAAAAGTGCTTCAGATAAGGTTAATCACATTTTCTGAATACCTCATACTAATTTTGTTTTCTCACAGATGTGACCCTATATGGAGAGAAAAATAGAGTTCCTTATGGTGACAAACCCATTTACTAGCTGTCTATATATAAATTTACCTGGTTATTTATAAAACTATATAAGGTTTCTAAACTATATTTGTATCTCTTTCTCTCAGCAACCATGCCTTCTGCTATTTTGAGGTGATAGCTGATATCCAGATAAATCCTATATACTATATTCAGCTCATCTTTATTTTTGGTTTCTTATAACTGAAGGCTGTGGGTCTTGTCAGTTTGACCTTGAGAAGACCTTCTACTTGCCACATAAGACTATATAGATCAATGTCTTTGGTTATGGTAGACATGATATACTTATGAAAGGGTAACAGAAGTCAGCAATCATGGATGAGAGATCAATTTGAATTGGAGGCTTTGTAAAATAAATGAAGTGGAAAAGCGGAAGATGCATTCCGTGTGACTGGACAAAAAATAAGGAGTGATGGATTCTGACCCTTCCACAGATTTCCTGAAGCCCATAGCTCTTGAAATGGGCACTGACTGTAAATATCCAGCTTACAAGTATCAGTGTGGGACCAGAAGAATTCTAGTTTTAAAATCCAGCATTTGGTTGCAAATTGTCCTCATCACCAGCTGAAGCTAAAGAAAGTGGCAGACATTCAGTACTACCAGAAACTGGAGTTCCTTTCGGATATAATTTATAGTAATTCTGCTGTGGTCAGGCTCTGAAATGCACTCTATCTCTTCTCAGAAACATGTTACAAATTGTAGTGAAAAAGTGCATCCTTCTGTCTGGACTCGGCTACAAAAGAAGTCTTAACAAGGGATAAACTCTGTAACCAGTTCATCACCACAAACAGATTCATGATTCCTGAGAGGTGATCAGATCCCATTTAGTGAAGTATCCTGTGGAAGAGGCTACTAATTTAAAAAAATCCATAATGAGTTAACTCTTACAACCTCTTCCAATATTAAATGCTGACTAAATTACGTGCAAATTTACAGGACTGCATTCAAGTTTACATTACACAGTTGTCTTATTCAGCCACAAAAATTGATTCAGAAAAATATTTTGTCTGAAGAACATGTGTACTATAACACATGGAGTATTTTACTGAGAAGTTTCACAGACTGACCTATTAAAAAAATCCTAATTTTCTCATAGTTTGTTAAAACATAAATTATACTAGACAGTATTTTCAAAAGTAAGACTTAGTGCTTAAGTTTACATGTGATAGAGTGGTAGAAAGTACTCTACATGTATGTACAAGACAGCAAAGAGGCAAGTAATCAGTCTTAACTGCACATTCAAGAGAGGCTCATTTAATCTGATACAGGGTTTACAAGAGGCTTAAGAAATGGTTAAGAAAAATCATAGACTGCTTTAAGGAAAAAAGGGATAAGGAAGAACTGGAGCCAAGGCAAGACCCAACACACCTCAGCTTTGATATATCATGACAGAGAATGGCATAAACAGTAGCAAAGCAAAACTTTCTCTTCTCAACTTTTGGAAAATTATGGTTTTGCTGGATGATGAGATTATGTCTTGAGAGTAACAAGGTCTTCCAGATGTCATGAGAAATTGGATGGGGCTGCACCACTCTTTTGAAGGATGAATTAAATCATGGCTAAATTCCACATCTAATGAAAAAAAAAAAGCACAAAAACTGAGGAAACTTGAAGAAACCTTGAGGTGTGAGGTAGTAGTGTGGCTAGAGAGCAAGAAGGCTCAACATCTCAGCTCCCTGTAGACTGACTACAGGATGGTACTGTTCTTTAGCAAATTCATCGCAAAACTGTCTATGCACTTAGCTTACTTCACTGCTGCTACAGACTTATAATTTGAACAGACTATCTTGAACTAATTTTAATATACTAGATTGTGATGCTAATATCAGCATGGATGTGTGGATGCTTTAGTGTTACAAGAGTCAGTTCTTCCCATCATAACAAGAAGTTACTTTGATCTCTCAGTACAGAAATACTGCTGACGGCCATTGCAGAATCTCATTATGTTGTCTTGGGAAAAATACACACGTACTGAAATGGGTGCTACAGAGGAGATGTTAGTGAGCTCTAAAGTCTTTTCTGTTACTAGTTTTTCCAGGCAAGCTGTTTGTGTAACACAGGAAGAAACTACAGCATAAGCAAAAATCAGGACTTTCTGTTCTTCTGCTGCTGTATATATGTATTTGACCATGAATTACATTTGAGGAAAACACTTTTCTCCTGTGAGAATGGTAAAATATTGGAATTAGCTGCTCCGAGAGTCTCCATTCTCAGGGATGCTCAAAATTCAGAATTTAACAACCTGTATGATTTGAAAGACTGGAGATAGATTCTATATCTAAAGCAAAGACATTAACTTCAGAGTGAAAGGCAGAGTAAAGAACAAGATAAATATCAGTACCATGTAGTAAATTACAATATACCACTGAACAAGGTAGCATGTTTTCTAAAAGATTTCCAAAACAACAGTGCAAAACATATTTAAAATTACTTTCCCATGAGGTCAAAGTTAATTTTTCCACTTCATGGTTTTTAAGAATTCATTAGTCATTTATACTCATCACTATAAGTACGTTATTAATTAAATAAAAACACCTAATAAGATTGGATTCTCAGCTTCTAAGCTAAGGCTATGTTAGTAAGTGTCTGTCTTTAGAGTCCCTAATGTTTTTTCCATGCAAAACAAAAAGGTGGAAATGAAAACTGTTGAAGAGATGCATCATTTCAGGGATGCCATAAATTTTAAGTGCTGCCTATGGCAGAGGCACAATAAAGAGAAAGAGTAAAAAGTATATTAAATATCAACTAGAATGCATCTGTTTAGTAAGGTATTGCTTCACAGGGGAGAATGAGATCAACAGTTTTTTTTCAGCCAAAAATTACCAAGGTTGGGCATTTGTACACTCTGTTCATTGTCTATATTTACTGTTCTCCACCAGCTCCCTCCCTAATTGAACTTCTCTCATAGAGCAGCAAGCACATGTTTTTCCTTGCAGCAAATTTCCCTACAGATATTTCCCTGGCACTAAAACTGCAAATGAAGAGGCTGTATTTCAATGCTTCTCTCTCTGCCAATTCTTCTAGCTAGATTAAAGGAGGAAAGTTTCTCTGGGTCAAGTAGGAAGAGGGGAAAAAAAAAAGAAAAGAAACAGGGAACTGCATGGACTGGAAGAACTGAAAATCTGGAAGGAAGGAAAGGAAAGTTAGAAGACATTTCTTCTCTTTCCTCTCTGTCTGTTGGGACTGAACTCGACAATCTCAAATCTTAGTTTCTCACATTTTCTAGAGAGAAACTGTATTGCCCATGTGTCCCCAGCTCATGGCAGAAGCAGAGATGAACAGGAGATATTTTTCCCTTGCTACAAGTTCCTGTATTAACTTATGCTGCAATGATTGTTCAAAATATTTAAAGGCTCTATTCCTGCTGAGGATCTGATTGTTAGGATCTTTGTAGTTTCATGAGATTAGGCCTTTTTACCTTGTTCCTTGTTAAAAAAGTTTGGGAATTTCATCTTAAAAGTCTTGATTTCAATGATTGTATTTTTGAAGTTGTATCAACATTTGCTTGCCCAGGTTACGTATCCCTCTCTCTAACATGTGTGCCATTACCAGTTGAAAAGGTAATGACACTTCTCTTCCCTAGTAAAAAGCTCACCAGATTTGAATGCTAAGATTGTGTATATTACTCTAATGCAGACAACCTTTCCTTGTATGACTAATGAAGTTAGATTTTGTTTTGAACTTATGTTCTCCTTCAGCTATCCTTACTTTTCTGTAGAGGAAAAATAGGATTGAATATTTTTAAGTCTTGAGGAATTATTGAAAATGATTGTTGACAGAATCACAGTGCAATTTACTACAGAATATTGCAATTTACTAAAGAAACCAGGAAAGGATGCACTTTATGCCTGCAGTGGCAACTTTCTGGTAACCTTCTCATGTTGCCTGTAGTTAAAAAACACAAAAAGCTCATGGGATTATTTATTTATTATTCTAACTGAGGGCTGAACCACCCTGGAGGGATCCTGCCACCTCATGAATGAATTACTTCTGACATTTCACTTGTAGTCTGAAATATGGAACCAAATCTCATTTCAGGCATGTTTTACTAGCTATTTTCCTGTACTGAATATACATTGTGTAGAAAAAGCAAATGTTGGGATGGGAAAAATGCCTTTCTACTGGTTTGGATGCCCAGTCTTCCGCTTTTCTTGTTCTTGCATGTTGGTAATTGCATATAGGAGACCGGATGTATTAGTGGGCAACCTTGCTTTCGTTTTCACAGACAGTCAAACTCTTGTTTGAGAGAAGTTAGTAAGTTAAAGCAGATCAGTGCTTAGTCCACTTGAACATGGAAGTATGACACAGTTCCACCTTCCCATGTCTTTGTATAAGAGCTGAGGATCATATCCCAAGACTTGAAGGATCTCAGTAGCCTCAGCTCTAGAAAGGGAAGGTGAGTCTCTGATGCTGGACTCATTGCATCTCCTATTTAAATCATGCCATGGCTCCACAGCTACTTTGAGGTACCTAAGTGTGTAAGTTTTACTTATCTGTTGCATTTTGTAACTGTTATGTTAGAGATAAAGACTGAAGACTTGAGAACCAACTTAACTACTCTAATCCAGGAACAATCACAAACATATATTGTGGGGCTTTTCATCTTTCTTTCTTAATTTATGAAGACTGCGTGGGAGAAGTCAACAATCTGTACCCAGGAGAAATGCAGTGAATCAGCCTGTTCTTTATGGTGAAATGTTCTCTTACGCAGTACCTTGGAGAAAAAAAAAAACACCACCACCACAAAATAAACAAACTGCAGATTCCACTTTAATCAGTAAGAATTAAAAAAAAGAAAAAAAGAAAAATCTGTTCTTCTTCAAACACTGCTCAAGAATGGAATGTACCATCTACATGTTTAATGCGAGATTTGGTACTGTTTGGAACTGCAGTATAATTCCCCTTCTCTCCTCCCCTCCAGCTCCCCACACCTTTGGCTGCAGAAGCAACACTGATTAATCACACTGGGCTATAGTGGGAGTCAGGCATATGCACAGGCGGAGAGCAGTGTAGAGACCTATTGTCCTAAGGAAGGACCTGGGAAGAATTCCTCCCTAAGTGTCCCAGCATGCAGACAGCACTAGCTGTGATGCCTTTTTAGGAAATTCAGAGCTTTATCTGCATACCCAGCTGGCCATCTGGGTTTTGTGGTGCAGAAAGAAGCAAGCACAGCCCTTATTGCCTTTCTATACTTTGCTGTGCAGAATGCCTGGAAATAATAACTCTGTTTGCACTGCTCTGTTACTGTGCAGGGACAGAAAAGGTGGGAGAACAGGTACTTATGAACACAGAATCACCACAAAGAGAAGTCAGGGTCAGTCTGATTTGATGTGGATTTGAATTTTCACCTTGTCTCTACTCTAGAAAATAAAGAACAATATGGAAACAGGCTATCAATGTCAGCGACAGCAAAGAGAAGCAACTGTTGCCCCATATCTTCACTGGAACAGAAACTATCCAAGGAGTTAACAACATAGATGTCCTTAATATGGCTAGGGACTGACAGTTTTCAATTCCAGTCTGTACTTACTGCCTTGACTGTGTCATTGTGTTACAAGTATAATAACCTGGATTTCCAAAAGTCTGGGCATTTAATGTAGAGCCTGAGGTATCTTGGGTTTATATGACTTGGAAAACTACTCCAGTGGTTGTGTTGTCTGACTGTTCTTCCACTAACTGTCCCAGTGTGAGAAACCCCAGAAGAAAGCTGGAAGTTCTCAGTTCCTAGGAACTCCCATTGGTGATGTCTTTGAAAGGCATAGTACTCTGTGGTTTGTATCTTTTGGAATTCACAAGAGGACAATGTTCCTTTATGAATTCCTGCTTCCCCTTCTAGTCTGATGGGATATGACAATGGACTGGCAAAACTGGTGATCTCAATAAGAACTGTTCCTGTCTACTGTAGACATCTACTGCAAGTCTCAAGAGAATTCTAAGATTTTTGGCAGGTTCTCCATTCCAGACTTCTGTAATGATTACACATACCTGCATTTTAGTTTACCCATGGAGAAAGGATACTGAGCATTTTTTTCTAAGTGGCCTCCTTGTAAGTCACCATGTCTTAGATCACTTCTCTTGCTGCATGGAGACCCAGCTACAATCATCCACATGCCATTAGCTACGAAGCACATCCTAAATAAAAAAATAACCACCCACCATTTCCAACTTTACTTTCCCAGACTTGAAACTCATTGCAGCTGAATACAGGACCCTCATGTTACCAATGCATTTATCCCGTGCCCAGCCTCCTCTGAAACAGACCTTACAGAAAATCTAACATCAGACCATACAAGCTTACAATAAAATGCTTTCCTCAGAGTAGCCTCTGCCTTGCTGCAAAATATGAAGTTCTATGTTCATGAGGCAGAATTAAGGGCATTCAATGAAAAGTCAGTAGGAATTAGGCAGCAATGCATATGTAGAAATCATATTTCGTGAGGATTTGTGTATTTGGGCACTTGAAGCCTTTTTCAGTTTCTGAAATTTACTCTAAATTTGCCCTGTTTCTTCTCTGTCTGCAAGATAAGGAAGAAGTGGAATCAATTTATTTTGTCCCACTTCACTGGCATAGGAAATGCTCCAGTTTATTTTAGTTGCATACACAGTTTTCCAGTCAAAACAATTTATGAATTCTGATTTGTGCTGTTGTCTCTACTACTAGGGCTAAAATGGTTCAGAAGCTTGATCTGAAACACAACAGGGATGAAGTGATGATTCACCTACTTATGTTCACAGCGTATTTCAATGAGTATAGTGATAGTTTAACTTCTCCCAGCAACACAGAAATATGTTCAGGTGCAGCCAATAATGTACCTTTGCTAGTTGTTGTAATGTTCCTCAAATTCTTACTGGCATCCAGCTGAAAAATGAAGATCCAGATAAACCTGCATACCAAGGTCAGAGGTGTTTAGATCCCTTGATTCAGTCTGGGAAATCAAAAATGTGGGATGGAATTCTATTCCAGCTTTTCTTTCCCTGACATTCAGAGTGGCAACAGCTGTCAATGGTGGTGTTAATGTTTTTGCACCCGAAAAGACCCAACAAATGACAGACTAACAGTGATTATATGGGGTGATCATCTTTTAAATGCTTCTGAAGTATCTTTTTATTATTATTGGTATCATTCATTATCATGTGTCATAGTACCAAACAGATTTCAAGTTCATACTCACAAGCAGTCCAATCACTCCAAAAAGCAACCAAATGGCTTAATTTAAGTAGAGCACCAAATTCTTCACTGTTGGGAAGAAAAAAAAAAGTTTAATTCTCTTATTTGGCATAGGAATATTTACCTTCAGTCATGGAATGTAAGGTTAGCACATTACAATAAACTATAATTTCTGCATTCTTTTTTTTATTTTCCATCATGAGTAAGACAGTGGCCACAGTATTGAAAATAGTTACAGAGATGCTGAATTTTAGACATGCAGATTTTCCAGTGAACTTCAGTAAGGATAGCAATATGCAAGCAAAATCTAATGCTGATATTTAGAGAAAGACAAGCAAATGGATAAGCAAATAAACACTGCTCTTTGAGTTGCTACTCAGGGATGCAGGTTAGTGAGGACTCTGTTGATGTAAGAACAAGTTTCTTAGGCATATTCCAGAAAGCTGGCCTTATAGAAGAATTGCTCCAAGCTGTACATCTGTCATTGCATTGTATGGTTTTCATCTGCACATCTTTCATTCAATTTTCTGGAATTTCTATAACAGATACATTGCACGTTTCTGTGAGATATGCAGAACTCTTTTCTCTACATGCTCACATTCATTTTTCATTTGTTCCTGGTGTGTATGTGAATCAGGGTCCTTCCTCATTGTGGCAGTAGGTGTTGAACAATCAGTGAGTCCTGCTCAGCCCTGAAGCAGAGAGAGGCTGGGAGCAAGGACCAAAACTGAGTCAATGTGCTCTGAGATATTTAGTGGGAATATGTCAGTATCAGAAAGCTGATGATTGGAAATGCATCTGTGCTCTAGGGTGGGCTATTTTAAGTATGAAGAATAAATTTTATTTGACCTCAGAATTAGCCTGCAGGTTGAGACAGATTTGCAATGCATGATGGGATAGTTAAGCACTGGCAACAGGCACATGAATGCATCCAGCTGGTGAAACTGGGCTTCTGATCTGGTTTCCTTTCATTGGAGGCTGGCACCTTAATTTCTAATCTCTTTCGGAGGACTTGAAGGGAAGCACCAGGAAGAGGGGAACTACAGCTTTCACTCACTATTTTTTTCTTGGAAAAGTTGAAAGGTCTCAATTTCATCCCAATATGGAATGGAAAACTGTTCCTCAATTTGAACATATTCCTGGAATGGGAATAAACCATTTCCTACTCATTTTACTCATGGCTCATCATTCTTTCTATTTAAAGCCATAGATTTCATATTATGAAATCTGAAGTCCAAACACCTTTGAACAGTTTTTCTCCCACAGTAGATGTTTACTGTTGTGCCCATGTGTTGGTTAAGATGGAGGGCAGTTGCCTTATAAAAAGCCTCCCACTGCTTTTCTTCTTTTTCACAGTATTCCTTTGGCCTTCACCTCACACCGACCACTTAGGAGAAGGAAAAAAGCTGAAAGCTTGTCATAAATAATTATATAGTCCTGCAGTCCTCTCAGCAATGTTCAGCAGTTATTTTTGAAGCATGCCAGCACTAATACACAATCGTTAAAGTGCTTCAAGTTATTTACTTTTTGTGTAGTGGTGAATTTTTCCAGTGATGTTTTTTATTACATGAAAACAATGCAGTTGACTGGGAGCCAAGAATATCCTGTATTGTAATTCATGCGAGACAAGGGTTTGACTGTGAACATGTTGTCTTAAGTGTGTCTGTCTTGGCTGAATAAAAACCCCAAAGTCATAGTAGGTAGAGGAAAAAAATGTACAAATGCCCATTGACTGTATAATTGACATGTCTGTTGAATGAACTGGGGCAAGATGATTCACAGTATGATGATTTTATTAGATCAGGGATATTACTAATTAAATAAGTAGCTATTGCAGCCAAGTGCTTCATCTTTAGACCATTTTTCTTTACTGTTCTTTGGAGCCATATGTCTCATTTTACTGTGGATGCAGATCTTTTTAGAGTTATCCATGCCTTTTCTACCTTTAAATTAATCTAGCATAATGTGCTGCATGGGAACTGTCTGCCAAGACATTCTGGGAAATGTGCTACTGCAGCATATATCTGGCCCTTCTCATTGAGCAGCAGAGAGCATTGCCTTCATGCTCCATGATTGTCATTGCTGCTTCTTCATTTCCATGTAACATTTTAAACATTGCTTTTAACCAGTGAAAATAAAATAGACCTTTGTCACATGGTTAGCTTAAGAATCTATTTCTGCCATCTCTAGGAAGGATGAAGTCTCTTATAATTACCATCAAAATTTGACATCTTGTAAGCTTGTCTTGACCAGTCTCTGCAAACGCTTTTAATACCAAGGTTTCAAGATATAAAAACTGCAAATATTACAGTTGAGGTGGAAGAAAAGAGGAAGAAAAAAATAAGAGTTGACCTTTATTATAATGCATTACCTTTACACATAGATAATTTTCAACATGATGGCAAGCCAACAGATAGTACCAGAAAGATGTTTTGCCAGTATGAGGTTCAACAAATCCTAGTGCAAGGTCTTGCACCTGGGTTGAGGCAACCCCCATTATCAATACAAGCTGGGGGATGAAAAGATTAAGAGCAGCCTTGCTGAAAAATACCTGGGGGTACTGCTGGATAGCAAGCTGGACATGAGCCAGCAATGTGCCCTCACAGCCCAGAAAGCCAAGCATACCCTGGGCTGCATCAAAAGAAGTGTGGCCAGCAGGTCAAGGGAGGTGATTCTACCCGTCTGCTCTGCACTGGTGAGGCCTCACCTGGAGTACTGTGTCCAGATGTGGAGTCCTCAGTACAGGAGAAATGTGGATCTGTTGGAGCACGTCCCGAGAAGGGCCACAGAAATGATCCACGGAATGAAACACCTCTCCTATGAGGACAGGATGAGAGAGCTGGAGCTGTTCAGCCTGGAGAAGAGAAGGCTGAGAGGTGACCTGAGAGTGGCCTCTCAGTATTTAAAGGGGAGCTACTGGAAAGAAGGGGACAGACTCTTTAGCAAGGTCTGTGGTGATAGAACAAAGGGAAATGGCTTCAAGCTTGGGGAGGGTAGATTTAGCTTAGATACAAGGAAAAAGTCTTTTACGATGAGGGTGGTGAGGCACTGGAACAGGTTGCCTAGTGGTGTGGTGGATGCCCCATCTCTGGAGACTTTCCAGGTGAGGCTGGATAAGGCCCTGGGCAACCTGATCAAGCTGTGGTGTCCCTGTTCATTGCAGGGGAGTTGGGCTAGATGGCCTTCAGAGGTCCCTTCCAACTCTAAGGATTCTATGATTCTATAACTCTGTATCTGGTCAAATGAATACTGTGAAGTACTTATGGTCAGTCTTTTATTACAGTTCTTTCTGAGACTGAGTAAAACTGTGTAAGATTTTTTTTCTCATCATTTGGCTGAGAATCACTTGCAATGATTATTGGTTACCTCTGCAAGCAAACAGGATGGTGTGTTTTACCCAAAACCGGAATAGGACTGGAAAAATGCTCTGTTCAAGTCTTGCAAGTTTTGGGCTTCCTCACAGGGGAAAAATTCATTTTAGATGACTTCAGCACTTGCAAAATGAATCAGAGGAATGGAATAAAAATCTTATGAATGGTTAGAAGTACTCTGTTTAAATAGACAAATACTATGTACCATCTATATGCCATTTTTTGGGCCATAATTCTAACTACTGGACCTAAAAGGACAACTGGTTGTCAAGGTCTACTAGAGGCCACCTGTTCAAGGGAAGCCTGAGGATGACACATTCTTGCTTCAGCAACAGGAAATGATGTGCTTGCAGGCTCCAGTCATGATGGAGGATTTCAATAACCTGGATGTCTCCTGGGAAAGCAACTCAGCAGGCAAGCAATTGAGGAAACTCCTGCAATACGTTGAGGATAATTTCCTGGTCCAGATATGAGACAAACCAACCAGAGGTGAAGTATTTCTGGACCTCATGCTCACCAGTGCAGAGGAGCTCATTAAAGAGGTTAAGGTTAAATTCACCAGGCCCTGATTGAGATTGTTATCTCTAGGAATATGAGTATGGCAAAAATTGAAGTCAGAACTCAGAACTTCAGGAGAGTGAACTTCTGGCTCTTTAAGGATTTATTGAATGAAATCCCCTGGGAAGCTCTCCTTAGGGACAAAGGAGCGAGCAGCTCTTCAAGGATGCCCTTCTGAGAGCTCAAGAACACTCTGCTTCTCAGTATAGGAAAACAAGCAGAAGAGGTAGGAAAATGGCATGGCTGAAAAAGGATCTGCTAGTCAAACTGAAGTAAAAGAGGGACATGCACAAGCAGTGGAAACAGGGATGTGTGGCCTGGGAATAATACAGAGATGCCATCCAGACATGAAAAGATGGGATCAGGAAAGCTAAGGCATAGATGGAACTCTGGTTGGCAAGGGATGTGAAGAATAACAAGAAAGGATTCCACAGATACATTGGTCAGAAGAGACTGGCCAAGGAGAATGTACCCTTTCTGATAAATGAGAAGGGAGAATTGGCATCAACAGGCATGGTGTAGTTCTTTGCCCCAGTCTTCACTGGCAGTCAGGCTTCCTCCCATCCCTGAACCTCTAGACAGGAGTCAGGGAAGCAAAATACCTCTCACTGTAAGAGAAGAGAGATTCCAAGACCACTTGACGAGACTGAATTTGTACAGGTCTTTAGGGCCCTATGACGTGCATACCAGGGTCCTGAAGGAACTGGCTGATGTGATTGCCAAACCACTCCATCATATTTGAAAAGTCATAGTCCCACATCACATCCTTGTCTCTAAATTGGAGAGATATGAATTTGAAGGCTGGACTGTTTGATGGACAAAGAATTGGTTGGATGGTTGCAGCCAGAGGACTGTGGCCAAAGGTTCTATGCCCGGGTGAATGTTGGTGAAAAATGGTGTCCTCCAGGAGTCCACCTTGTTACTGGTGCTCTTCAACATCTTTGTCAATGGCATAGACAAGATAGATACAGATCAAGTGCATCTTTAGCAAGTTTGAAGATGACACGAAGCTCGGTGGTGCAGCTGATTAGACAGAAGGAAGGAATGCCGTCCAAAAGGATCTGAACAAGCTTCAGAAGTAGGACCGTATGAATTTAATGAGGTTCAACAAGGCCAAGTGCAAAGCGTTGAACTAGGGTCAGGGCAATCCTATGTAAATGTGTACAAATCAGGAGAAGAACTCATTGAGAGCAGCCCTGAAGAGGACTTGAGGGTCCAGATGGGCAAAAAGCGGGAAATGAGATAGCAGTGTGCTCTTGCAGCCCAGAAGGCTGACAGTATCCTTTGCTGCATCAAAAGAGAAGTGCCTGGCAGAGGGAGGGAGATAACTGTCCTCCTCTACTCTGCCCTATCTGGAGTACTGCACCCAGGTCTGGAGCTCCAAGCACAAGAAGGATGCAGAGCTGTTACAGCAGGTCTAGAGGAGGGCCACAAAGATTATCAGAAGTCTGGAGCACCTCTCCTACACAGAAAGGCTGACAAAGCAGGACTTGTTCAATCTGGAGAAGAGAAGGCTCCAGGGAGGCCTCCTTACAGCCTTCCAGTTCTTAAAGGGAACTTGTAATAAGGAGAGGGGCAGACTTTACATGACCTGATAGTGATAGGACAAGGGGGAACGTTTTTAAACTAAAAGACAGGAGATTTACATTAGATGTTAGGGTGGACATTCTTCACTCAGAGGGTGGTGAGGTGCTGGAACAAGTTGTCCAGAGAAGTTGTAGCTGTTCCATTCCTGAATGTGCTCAAGGCCAAGTTGGATAGGGCCCTGGACAAGCTTGACCTAGAAGCTGGACTAGCTGATCTAGTGGGTGGCAGCTCTGTCCGTGGCAGGAGGGTTGGAACCAGATGATCTTTAAGGTGCCTTCCATCCCAATCCATCCTATGATTCTATGACATAAAAAAAATATTTGTGAATACTTCTTCATAAACCACAGTTCTCTTCTGATTTTGGCCATGCAAATACTGTGATGAGATGAATGAACCCAGATATATTCTCACTCAACCTCCAAACTCTAAGACTCTAAGATTCAATAAACATTTTAGTCTTAATAGAATACAGTAGTTTGAACTACATGGTATTCAGTTAGATTGGTGTTTGGGTGGAATGGATATGAAATTGTACCTATCTGTGTAGATGTATCCTAAATTTGTTTACTTGCAAACAGTGAGGCAGTAGTGCTGGTAATGGAGGAGTTTCAATGTTCAGATAAACGTGTCTTTACAGGAAATGCCATTTTGGGACAAGAAAGGATCAACAAAGAAGGGGCACATAGGGATTTATAGAGCAATTACAAATGTTTAAAAGTAAGTTGCCAACAGGAAGAGAAATTTCTGCAATAAAAAATGAACACATCTAAACAGACAGAACAAGAATAGTATCATGTGAGTCCAAGGGCTATCACAGAGCTTGCACTCAAATATGAGTAAACTAAATGTCATGAGTGAAAAACAAAGATATTCTGTTTAAATATGTTTTGAAAAGTAAAGATTAGATTGTCGAGGATGATATGTGGGATTTAGAGTAGGTATACCATGAAGTAGTGAAGAGTGGAAGATGAAAACACAAGAGGTCAGAACACCAAAAAGACAGAAGCTGTCAAGTAGACAGGGGTAAGCAAACACACTTCTCCCAGGTCCTTCAAACACTGTAAATAGTTTTGATTATATATTATGCTGTATTATATTTATGTTATACAATTGTGTCAAAATTCTCTTTTTTTTTTTTCTTTCCCCTGGATGATTGTTGATCATTACAAATGAGCAATAAAAAAATGTGACTGTGTGGGCTGGCTATAATTAAGCTGGTGTTTTGTGTTCATTCATCACAAGATGTAACTCTTAAGTGCAACTGCTATTGGTTACAAGACCTTTTTTTTTTTTCGACCTTTTTTTTTTTCTTATGGCTAGTTTTGTAGCTAATTGACCTAATGAGGATCTTTGTAGAAAATCATTAGGGAAGATGGTGCATAGAGGCTTCATATGATAGGTCTGTGGTGGGCTTACTCATGACAGAAAAAGTGCAGAAAAAAAGTGAAGTCTTAGTCAGATGAGATTCAGCATTTGATTTGATAATTAACAGGGCCCTCTCCACTACTGTCACATGGAAATTTCTCTGCTATCTTACACACCTGTCTTCTCATGTGGAGAACTGTCACATGAAGGTGTAGCAGTTTGGGTGAGATATTTCTAAGTAGCTGATACTGGATAGCATAAATCTCACCTTAAGAATACAACAAAACCTCTGAGGTTAAAGCCTCTGAGGAGCCCTCCAAGGAGAGAGAAACATATAGCTCCTGCAAGCAACTGGTGAAGTTGAGACAAGTAATCAGCAGGTACCTGTAAATCCCTGGTCTCAGATGCTAGTGTACATCCTGCTTCCCTAGAAAATGAGATATATGGTAACAAAAAAAAACTGTGTAAAAAAGCTTGAGCTATTCTAAAGCTGTCTAGTCATGTGTTGCTTATATATAATTACTGTGAACGTCAGAATCAGAAAAAGCCTGAACACAGTCACATGCGAGACTTAGTACAGTGTATAGGGACTTGTATTCATGGTCTTTGTGCAAAGAGCAGAAAATGTTAAAGGAAATACCTTCCCAGCTGTTTGCTCACTGGAGGCTACTATCTTGTCCTATAACTATGCTGGTAGAAAAGAAAATGTACGCGTCACCAGCTCTTACTCATGGACCTGCGTCTTTGTGTGAGACCACTTTTATTACTGGTATCAGCTAAGATGCCAGATCCTGATTCTTCCATGAGGGATATATGGGCAAAAGCTGAATTATTCTGATTTTATCAGGAAGAAGTTGAAAAAAAAAGATGAATAGTGGAAGGCTGTAAATAAATAGCCCAACACCCACTGGGGATGGTTTGTTAAAGCCCTAAATCGATGCAGAATTTGATTGCTCATCTCCTCCAGCAGCCTCTTAGGTTCCTTCAAAAGTGCTGTAGTCGAAGTTTGCTAGTGGTAGGGGACATTCTCCCAGCTAGAGCAAGCTACTGTTCCACTGTAACAGTGGAACAAGTCCAAGACCTCCTCATGAAACTGAATGTATGGAAGTCCATGGGGCCGGATGATATCAATCCTAGGGTTCTGAGAGAGATGGCTGATGTGGTTGCTGAGCCACTCTCCATCGTATTTGAAAAACCATGGCTGTCCAGTGAAGTCCCAGGGGACTGGAGAAAGGGAAACATTACTCCCATTTTTAAGAAAGGGAGAAAGGATGACCTGGGGAACTACAGGCCAGTGAGCCTCACTTCCGTGCCTGGGAAGATCATGGAGCAGATCCTCCTAGAAGACATGTCAAGGCGTATACAAGACAAGGAGGTGATCCGAGACAGCCAGCATGGCTTCACCAAAGGCAGATAATGCCTGACCAATCTGGTGGCCTGCTATGATGGAGTGACGGCATCGGTGGATGGGAGAAGGGCAACAGATGTCATCTACCTGGATTTCTCCAAAGCCTTTGACAGGGTCCCTCACCACATCCTTCTCTCCAAATTGGAGAGGTATGGATTTGAAGGATGGACTGTTCGGTGGATTAAGAACTGGTTGGCTGGTTGCAGACAAAGGATTGTGATCAATAGTTCTATGTGTCTGAACCCTTCTTTTCTTTTGGCTCAAAGCTTGCTTTCTGAGGTATGTTTTGTGATAAGACTCTAACTGACTTACCAAGGAGGAAAATGGTGGGTGTCACCGTGTGGCAATCAACATCACCGTGTGAACATTTGAAAGCATTTCCTTCAGAGCTGTTTATAAATAAGTTCGTACTCTGTTGGAAGTTGTCGTTGACCAAAGGGGTCATCAACAAAAGCGGTCATCAACCAAAGCGGTTGGCAACTGAACAACAAGCCCTGATGACCCATCACCCAAGAAGATCAAAGTTTGCGCTACAAACTATGCTGGACCCCTGGTTGTGACTATCTCTCTTGCTTTCTACAAAGACTCCTTGCTTTTTTTTTATCTCTTTTCTGTCGCCCACCTTCCCTTCCCCATCTCCCTAAGCTACTAGGATTTGTAATAAACTGGTCGGGCAAACATTTGACCCGTTGTGTCTTAATCTTGCCGTTGGGTATACATATATTAAAAGAACCCCTTCTCCCTCCTGTAAATTGGAGCGAGACACTATGTCAGAGTGGAGGCCGGTCACGAGTGGTGTCCCCCAAGGCTCAGTCCTGGGACCAGTGCTCTTCAACATCTTTATCAATGACATAGACGATGGAATTGAGTGCATTCTCAGCAAGTTTGCAGATGACACCAAGCTGAGCAGTGCAGTCAATACATTAGAAGGAAGGGAAACCATCCAGAGGGACCTGAACAGGCTGGACAAGCGGGCCCACGAGAACCTAATGAGGTTCAACAAGGCCAAGTGCAAGGTGCTGCACTTGGGCTGGGGCAATCCCAGGTATTTATACAAAATGGGGGAAGATATCCTTGAGAGCAGCCCTGCAGAGAGGGACTTGGGGGTCCTGGTGGACGAGAAGCTGGACATGAGCCAGCAGTGTGCGCTGGCAGCCCGGAAGGCCAACTATGTTCTGGGCTGCATTAAAAGAGGAGTGGTCAGCAGGGAGAGGGAGGTGGTTGTCCCCCTCTACTTGGCTCTTGTGAGGCCCCATCTGGAGTACTGTGTCCAGGCCTGGGGCCCCCAGAACAGGAAGGACTCAGAGCTCTTGGAACAAGTGCAGAGGAGGGCCACCAAGTTGATCAGAGGGCTGGAGCACCTCTCCTATGAGGAAGGGTTGAGGGAACTGGGCTTTTTTAGTTTGGAGAAGAGAAGGCTCCGGGGAGACCTCATTGTGGCCTTCCAATACTTGAAGGGAGTGTATAGACACGAGGGGGAACGACTGTTCACGAGGGTGGATAGCGATAGGACAAGGGGGAATGCTTTAAAACTGAGACAGGGGAGATTTAGGTTAGATATTAGGAGGAAGTTTTTCACTCAGAGGGTGGTGATGCACTGGAACAGGTTGCCCAGGGAGGTTGTGGATGCTCTGTCCCTGGAGGTATTCAAGGCAAAGCTGGACGTGGCTCTGGGCAGCCTGGTCTAATGGTTGGCAACCCTGCACTCAGCAGGGGATTTGAAACTCGATGATCTTTGAGGTCCTTTTCAACCCAGGCCATTATGTGATTCTGTGATTCTGTGTGTGATACTGAAGACAATATATGTCCGAATGCATAAACAGGGATTAAATGCCTGACTCCTATTGACCTTTGGTGTAACCTGTCTGCCTGATTGCAGTTTGTCCCTTTCAGAAGTTTCCCTGTGGATCTCAATGCACTGTTTTTCAATATATTTCTGAGACATGTTTAATTTTCTCCTAGAAATTGCTATGCTATTTTTGCATATTCAGATCTCTGTATCTGTATCATTCCAGTTTGGAGAGGCCAACTGTTCCCTCTGTTTTCATATGAAGATAGAATGAATCAGAGCTACTTCCACCCGTATCACTGTTCCCCCAAATGCTTTCACAGATGCACTAGGAACATGGAGTTCTGCAGTCTATAACAGTAATACCCCAGACTGGGCTGTTTTCAAAAACCACCCTGTAGGAACTCTGCAGTTATAAGTAACTCAGAGCTGGTAGGAGTTATCACATGTTGCATGAGGAAACATCCCATGAGGGTGCTGAGATGATAGCGAGGCTCTAAGAGGAAAGAAAATTCAGAAATGAATAGCCTTCCAGGGGTCAGATCTGCTTCCTTAGAGGAAGAAAGTCAACATGTCTCCAAGTCTGGTCAGCCCAGTACTTACTGGATGACAATAAGGAAACTATACTGCGTGACGCATCATTTGTTTTTAATTTGTTGGGTACATTTTAGCTTTCTGTCAGGAAAGCTGATACCACTCCATATACTTTTTCTTCTCAGAAAAATACTAGAAATCTACTAGCATATACTCTTGAATATAAGGAGACTGCTGCTTTTATATCCATCCTGCTGTGGGAATGAGTTCACACCACAACATCTCTGCATCACTCGCAGTAATTCAGCACAGGTATCAGTGTGAGCTCAGAATGGAACAACTAATTAAATCTACACTCCTGACGAGGGGAAAAAATGAGGGAACTATTGAAGATAACAAAGTACAGTGGCCTGGTGATGAGGAGAGGAGGGAGAAAAGGGTCTTCAGCTGGCAGACCTCTAACCTTCATAAGCCTGGACATTCCAGTTACAATAACATGCATAACAATACCAACAGGAATAAAGTGAAAGCCATGCAAACCTTCCCTTTCTGTGAGACAGTCAGACTCCACCAGCTGTGCTGGCTTGTTTCCTACATCTGGGCTCCAAAATGGGTAACAAGAAAACTCTGAGAGAACTATTTTAAGAACTCTGGCTCCAAGCAGGGGGAGGGGCAGGGAAGGAAAGAAAACCCAACCCTACACGTCTGTTGAAAGCATTTCTGTTTGGCTGCCACAGTTCACCAAGCAGCCTAATGTGCCAGCTATTAGTACCCAGCAGAGTGCATGTTTGCAGCTATTCAGCAAAACTATCACACGTCCTTAGACAAGGCAAGAGGGATCAGCTGCCGAATACTGGAGCTGATGAAGAGCAGAGCTATTATAGCAAGCAATAAAAAAAACACAACCCAGAATGGAGACTGATTTTTATTATTATTTTTTTAACCTAATGGATGACATTTATAACTGGAAAGTATGAGTCAGAGTGTGCTGTGCCAGCATGGGGTCTTTATGATGTTTTCGTCTTGCTTGTTCTTCTTACTTGGCTGGGACCGTGCTGTCTTGTTGATTTGTAAGCTTTATGAGATGGACACATACGTGTGTTTGTGCATCTGTGTCAGCAGTGACCATAGTTCCCTGAACTAAATGCAAAGAGATAAACTACCCAACTCAGATATTTTTTAAGGAAAAGTGAGACTGCAGTGTTAAGACCTCTTAGATAAATTATTGCTGCCAAAGTGTTCTTGCTGCCAAATGTGGCAGTGACGTGAGTGTGGGAGGCAACCACCCACTTGCTAGTGAGGACAAAATGGACACAGCTCAGTCTCAGCAACCACTAATCTCATCCAAAAAGCTTTAAAAACACAGAACTGTTTGTCCTTTTGTAGCACATGAGCAAATGGAATCCATTTGCCACAGAGCTTCTCTGTAATAGCATATCTCTAGTATGTAACCAAGGAACAAAATTATAGTACTTGTTGCAGTGACATTGGGTCTGGTTACCTCAGAAACAATGTACTCAGCTCCAAATTCTCGTTCCAGAAAGGTGTCTTTATGTTGCAAGAGCAACATAAAGTCCTGTAGTATTTCCTACCAAGGATACATTGAGGTCTCCCTGGTCTGGAAGTGTCCTGCCCTGATGTGAAGCTAATATTGCTTTCATGAAACTTCTGCTGCACAACATGCAGTCACAGGAATCATGTTAGGACAAGGAAACTCCCACTAGCAGCGCAATCCTGGAGAGTTTTGCAAGGCAACATAGCCCAGCCATGGCTGCTGCAGCTGGCACTGAGGCTTGGTGCCCCCATGGCTTCCTGAAAACGCAGGGAGGTGTGAAGCCCATGTGGAACCTCTGCCTCCCTTTTCCCACAGCTGATATAGGTCATGCTCAGTGCAGCTGAAAATTGGGCCCTCAGGCAGGGAGCTATAATGAATTCACTAGATTCGGCAATGAAAGCCAGTGTGAACAAAACAACCAGCTGGCTCAAGAATATTTCATGCTAACATAGAAATGCTGTGAGGGTAGGGTAGGGAAATAAGCTTCAAAACTTTGTCTTTTCATTTCTCTGAAGATGATGCCTGACTTTTCTTTAAGGCAGGTCATTATAGCCTGCATACAGCTATTAAACTGAAAAGAAGGAAAGATATTTTCATCTTCTGTGCTGTTATATATAATAGTCATTAAAAATTGTAGACTGTATCTTCACATAAGAATGTGATGTGCCTTGGTGAAAGACTATTGGTGAAAGACCTGTATCAGAAGATTTAGGAGGTCATTTTTTGTTTTATTTTATAGTGAGTAAAATAAATTCTGTTTAGCTCTTTATAGTTAGTTTTTAGTTCTGGACAACTAAAGTTCATGACAAGTATTTATAATCACTCTTTCTAAAGAATTTGAAAAAAATAAAATAAATAGTGTAACAGAATTCCAGAATCAGAATTTGAAAAAGTATTTATCTTGGTCACTAAGACTGGAACAATAATTTTAGTGCAAACTAGTGTGAGAACAGACTCTGCTTTTGTCTTGTGTTTTATGGGTTGTGTTGAAACTCTATGCCTTAAAATGTTGTTGTTTTCCCTTTGGCTGAGAGATGCCTTTTCATATGTGAGCCAACCCACCCACACTCTTTTCCTGTAATTATCCTCAATAAATGGGAAGAAAATTCCATACAGTGTGCATACCCAATAGTGTCACATCTACACTTCAAGACTAGTTTCACTTGATTAATAGTTTCCTTTCCTTTCCAGTTCCTAAGCAATGTGTATTCACATGAGGAGTTTTTGTGAAATGTGTGGCAATTATGGGTACCACTCTTGCCACAGAAAAGACGTAAGTAAAAACAGTTCACATTCGGCATTTGAAGGAGTGAAAGGCAACACTTAGGAATTCTAGTATAGCATTGCTCTTACAAACTCCTTAGGAAATCCACCATAATATATAATGTGTGCTGAGAACTGGCTGGGCCACCTAAATATGGATTGCTTTTGGCTTCAGCTATTTAGAAATCCCCAGAACAGGTGCCAAAGTAAGTCAGCCTACTAGTTACTTTCCATGGCTGAAGGTCAGTAACAGTTAAAGTGGAGAGGAATTTGGACAGCACATCTCACAATTCAAGAGCACTGCAACTGCCCTAAAGCACTAATGCATTCTCACCTCAGAGAACCTCAAGTCTGAAGTAGCTTAGTTTTCCTTATTACTTGCAAGCTATTTTCAGCTTGTAAGGGAAAAATATCAGTCTTTCTTATCAGTGTTAATTTATGCCACATTTCCCAATTATTTATAACTCAAACATTCTAAATTAGAACAATTATATGCAAATATAATTAGAAGGCAGAATACCCCATAAATCTCATTTGGTAAAGAGAATTTTTCAGTCAAATATAGCTGACTGATGGTTCTGCAGATTCAATTTCAGGAACATGATTTTCTGAAAGAACTGCTGACAAGCTGAGTTAAACTTTGATTAGTATGTTTAGACATCATTTTGCTTCCAGTTGAACACTACTTTGTTGTCTTCTTGTTTCTTATTGCCCTCTTTGTTTCTTAGAATATTTGCATAAATAGACATTTTTGCTACTTGAAAGCTTTTGGATCTCCTTTTCATTTTCCACCTGCAAATATAACTCTGTCTTGTGACATCACCCATTGGACACAGTGAAAAGAATTACAATAAAGTGCTGAGTAAAGAATTATTGACATAAAGCAGAAAATAGTCAGTTTGTATTCAAGAATCATAAATAAGAACGAAGAGATTGAGAGAAATATAGAAAATGTTTTATGTAAGCTACGCAGTGCAAAGACAATGCAAGAAATTGAAAATCTCATGAAGGCTGTTGGTAATACAATGTTAACTATCTAATCTGATTAGTTAGAGAATACTTAAAAATATGAATATGACAATAGTGATATATTGTGTATTTATTTCAGTAAACTGTGAATCAGCATAGTGCTTGAAATTTCTTTTTCTTCCAAATCTTCTTAGGCTGGATTTCCTTTAAAAATAATCTTCATTGTAGATGAACTACATTCTGACAGTGAACCAGTGCATGCCTGCATCTGCATGGATGATATCTAAGTCCAGATTGTGAGCAGGTATAGATCAGTGTAGCACTCCTGATGTGAGTGGAACTGTGTAAGTCAAGAATCTAGTACTTTAATTATTGCTGGCAAGTACTAGCACATTTGATGTTTGCATGCGTGTGTGTAAATTGGGTCCATATTAACCTTAAGCATAGACCTTATTCATATTTTCTAGCTGGACATATAAGTATGGATTTATGGATTGCAACACACTTCCCTCTATTAAGCATGGAAAATTCCATAAAGAGAACTAAAAAGCAGTTGCTGTCCCTGGTTTCTGTCCATTCCTTTGCAGTGCTTCATAACATTCACCATGTAAAACTGAAGGCAGATAGTATAACATGTCTCAATAATCCAAGCTGTGGCCTCTTGTTCTGAGGCAGATGGAAGAGAAGAAATTGTAGAGAGCAGTTTCTGTCAATTTACACTTTTACCAGCATGGATAGTAGACTTATGGAGTTTTGGTACTCTTGGCCATTGAAGGTGCAATAACTAATTCATATCCTGGAAAATCTTCATGCTGACAAAAGGTACAGTTTAACTCCTAGTTACAGGTAATGTAACACCTGTATCATGACTGTAGCAACTTAGACAAACCTACTGTGACTTCGTTTACTGAATTAAAAGACACTAAAAGCTACTGGACTATGGAGCAGGCTGAGTGACTGAGGCAGGGATTCAGTAACAATCCACAGAAGAATAATAATAGGCGTATACAGTCCCACAGTCAGAGTGCTTTTGTGTCCACAATCTCTTCGGTATTTCCCATTGCATTTATTCAAGAGCTGTGTACTAATAAACATGGATAAAGTTAAGACTTTCCACTGTACTTTGAATTTACATGGCTTATCACTTCATAGTGGAGATAATCCAGATGCATTCTCTGGTTCAAAAGCAGTTGCTCTCTGGAACAACTTAATAGGTGCCCTAAATTCAAACCTAGTCTAGAAACAACTTTTATACACATTATACCTTTTGTAAGTTCATCAAAGCTACTCTATGTTTACCTCAATGAAAAAGAGAAAGAAAATCAGTCACTTCGTATCCTCTCATACCCATGAGTCCCTATCTTTATCTGTTTGGAATGGCACTCTTGAGAAACTCAAGAGATCTGCAGTAAGAACCAACCAAAACAGATGTGATTTAAAGCAGACTTTTTCAGAATTCAAGTAAATAGTGTAGGTAAACAGGGTAGTGGAAATGATACACATCAGTGCTAGTCTATCTCCAGTCTTCTGAGAGTCTGACACATAAAGAAAATAGGAATAAGAAAACCATTTTAGAAAATCTCTGTGATCCCCTCAGAGATACATTTTGCATTAAGATCCTTTAAAAAAAATGTCAGCAATGTTGCATTTAGCTTTTTTGATTTTTGAATGAATACCTTCTGGCTGAGTAAGATACTGGCAAACACATTTTGCATCCAAGCAGATTCTTTCAGACCTGTCACAAGTGACTTTTCTCATGGCACATAGTTAATATGACATTTATGGTTCCTAGCGAAAGTGGGCATAGACATGCCCAAGAGTGCCATTCTTTGCCCTCCAGAAGGACTAACCTCAAAATGATTCTTTTACTCAGGAAACCAAATGCTTTGTGTCAGGGTAGACTTCTAAATCGTACATCTTACTTAAAATCATGTATGTTGTCACTAAAGGGAACAGTATGACCTCTTTGGCTGTGCAGTCATCATCACAGTGATGTCACATCTCCACACATCTTACGCTCGGTGTTGCCCAGATGATACAGCTCCTCAGCTTTCCTCATGCTGAATGGGGATCATTGCTTGGGTGGGAGGTACTTGAAGCATATCTGAAAGAAGCTGACAGATTGTCTCAGAAAGCTACTTGCTAAGATTGAAGGAACAATTTATTTCCTTTTAGTCAAGTTAGAGAACCGATAGTATATTGTTGGAACTTTAGCTGCACCTTGATACCTTGACAAAAATAGTAACCAGAACATTTCATTCTGCTTTGTTTTCTCATTTACAACTGTGTCTGCAAATGCAGACTTAGCGCTGTTTTACTTACCCAGAGTAAACAGTTGTAGAGTTGAGGTTTTAAAATCATTTGAAACTCCACCAAGATTAACATATGATTTAATTACAAATCCATGTATTTTTCTGTATTGCTGATTAATAGCTCGAATGACTTGAAATTCTATTCTGGATGCACATTAATTACTGGCTTACTGGCTTTCAAGTTCATTGTAACTGAAAGAGACTGTTCCTTACAAGACAACAGCTGAGGAACACATGCTTGTGGCCCTTGCATGTAGAGTTCTGGGTGGACGAATTTCTACCCTGGTATTTTCTTTAGGTCTTGGCCTACTGTGTTGATTTTCAGTAAATACTACTAATATAAGCTATAATAACTTAAGATTATATTTATAGGAATATTTCCTAGCTGTAATCTTAGTTTTTGCTCATGGAAGGTATTTATTTGAAGTTTTATCAGTTTTATTTACAAAGTGAAATTCTATATAAAGAGTGCGTTCACTCAGAATGTTTGTGACAAGAGCGTTATATAAACTGATCAAGTAATCACAAATATTGCATAAACGTTGTGGATATTAAAAGCAGGATTTTACTAGAAAAATGTCCATATAATGGCTCATGCAGAAGCCATGGCGTGATTGTGGTTTATCAGGCACAGTCACCTGAAGGTCTCGCTTTAATCATTTGAGCTATTAGAGGAGATAATATTACTTCATTCCCCAGCACTGAGGAATGAAAGTATTTCACTAGCTGATGCAAACACAAGCAGTTACAGTAATAATTTACTGGGTTCAGTCCTTCAATATTACACAGTGATACACAGCTGTTTTACCTGGTCAGGGAGTGCTTTTCTTTTTACATCTCTGTTAAGGGTACATTATAATATCTGTATCAGTTTTCCATTAGGAAAATGGCCAAGATCTCACTTCCTGAAACAATATCAGTTAAAATACCCCTTCAGATCTTAACACAATTGATGACAGTATAAATAAAGCCAGGCTTTACAGCAGAGGCCTGTTCCAAAGACTGACAAGTCCCACAGCAGACTTTTCAGCAATTTCGCCTTGAAAGTAAATTTTTTCTCACTTTAAGTAGTTGAGAAGACAGACATTTCAAGTGTACTTCTTTTGACTGGAAGGCCAGTCATTGACTGTTTTCTAGCACTACCTAATCAGATACTTTCTTTCACCACTGTATTAACTTGAACTACGGATATTTCCATTGCTTTGGTTTTATGAAAAGATGGAAGTTGTGTATAAAGACAACAACTGTATGCTTGAATATAAATAATGATGTTTGTTCTGCTAATTGACTTGAGTGTCAGTTTAAAGAGATAGCCAGATCTCTAAAATTGCACTGTTCAGGTCAAGATTGGATAAATATCTCTGAAAGCAAGCTTTCTTATCAGATTCCAGCATTTCCACTTGGCACCTCAGCTGGAAATACCAGAGGAAAAGTCTTTCTGTTAGAGCATGCTCATTTCCAGCTCCATTCCCTGGTGGAATTAATGTGTGCCAAAGTACTTTTACTCGCAAAGGGTTCAGTATAAGTTTAGTTCCAAAAATGGGCTAAGGATTACTTTTTATTTATTCCCTGAAACCTATGTGGGGCTTAATGTGTAAATACTGTGTTTTTAAAATTTTTAAATCCTAATTTGAAACCAGGATGGCCTTCACTTCTAATTGCTATCTCAGGATGTGATTTGAGACAATAGTTTTGAAAAGGACTACTGATTTACTTACATTAACTGTCAGGTTTTCTGTAAAAGAGAAAAAAATGTGGTTTAGGTATTGGATAGAGTTTTCCTTCAGTTTATTATAAAGTAAAACCTTTTCCATCACATGCAGAACTATCTTATGTTACCCAAGGGTAACCATTTAAATCCTGAAGACTACTCTAATCACTGTGCTTCAGCATTCTAGGAGTGGGAGGGAAGAGTTTTCTTGGCCTCTTTTGACAAAGCTATTTCACTTTGAATAAAATAATATAAATTAGATGAAGAGGTTAATACACATTTCTTTATATTCAGACAAATGATTAAGCTAAATGAGAGATTTATTCCATGTTTATCTCAAAATTTAAATGAGTACATATAAAGCACGTTAGTTGCAGTCTCAAAAGTAGAGCAGACTTTCCTGTCCAAAACCTCATACTGTCTATAAAAGTTCTGATAAAGTTCATTGATATATTTTTGTGTCTTAATTTTTTTTCTCAAATACCCCAAACAGTATGCTTTACCAATCTGAACAAGGATAGAGTGCCTGGGAAGGATAGCATAGTTCTTCTAATAACATTGTCACTTTTGCCTTCAAATTAAAAACGTCAATTAGCTTTGAAAATGTGACAGTTGGAACATTTGTAATTATTTTAAATGTGTTTTATTAATATTATTAATAATAATTTATTAATTAAAATAATACAATATTTCAATTTTTAATTTTAACTCCCATTCATTCTTAGTTCAAAACCAGGACTTCCTCTAAAAGTATATACCTGAGAAGAAATTTATGTCCTCATATATAAATAACAGACTGTAGTTTTCCCTTACAGCTGTTGTTACCAGATTCCTAAGGCTGTAAATCAGTTGATATCTGTAGCAAATAACAATAGGCGGTCTTATACCAGCACAATGCTTGGACAGAAATTTCTGTAGAAAACTTGAGTGGCAAGTCAAATCTTATCTTAAATCCATTTTGTTTTTAATTTTAAAGTTTTTATCTGAAAGAAAAAGGTTACCTCATTCTATGGAGAAGTACAGCCCTCAGTAAAGTGAACCAAGGTTTTGCTGTTGCTTGAAACGGGAGAATATTACCAGGAGATCAACTCAGGTAATGCAGCTGCTGTAGCTCAGTGCAGCATCTTTGCCTCAAAAGCAGGAGGCCTAGCTTACTTTCTGCCTGGAATTAGTTTCTCATTGTGAGTGTTTTCTCTAATTTATTCAGGAAAATGCACAGATTGTACCTGTAAGCAGTCTGCACTCTGGAACAGTGAGGAAGCAGGCAACTATCCAGCATCTCAAGTCACTAACCCAGTTATCGTGGGATTTCTCATTTCCTTCTGTGGATTTCAGATTCTTTAAGGAGGAAGGTGGCAGCTTTTGAATATCAGCCTCATCAGGAGGTGTGCTCAGTATAGATTGCACACTGCGAAGCTCATGGTCCTTGACCTAGTCTGTGAGCTGGGAGTGGAGACAGACTCTTTGCAGTCCCTTACTCTCCATTTGGCTCATTCAAGAGCAAATTTATTTTAGCAACAGTTGATTACCTGTCTGGAATAAACGAACTTCAGAGCTGAAATACACATCTGTTCAGATTACAGTGCCATGAAGTTTGTGAAATGATGCATTTTTTTTTTCTGTACAAAATCCCCAAAGCATTTTTCCTTCTACTGAAAGTATAATTTTTCTCTAGAACTTAATTAATTGGTATTTATGTTTCATAATGTTTCTTCTATTACTAACATTACAGTCTGCTGCAGAATATCCACGTCAGGTGTTTCTTCATTTAGCGGGCTTTCAAACAACTGCAGTGTGGTACTTGCTGTTTAACAAGACAGAGCACATAATACCCATTGCTAATTCTTCAAAGCAGCAGTTGAATTAACATAAGCTTTATGTGGGTGTTATGTATTCATTTGCACATTTTCTGCTGCTGCTTCTAAGTATTGCAATCTGCTACACATGAAAGATCTGCTGCATCTAGATGGAGCCTTACAGAAGTCACGGATGTCTTCGGGTGGGTATGTCTACATAAATCCATGCACATACTGCAGATCGTTAGTTTGAAATGTTTGGAGGCAGAAAGAAAGAAGTATCTTTCTTGTTCTCTACCCACTGTCTCACCCATCACTAGTTCTAGACAGACACATTAAATTGGCATTCTGTAAAACTTACCTCATCATCGTGAGTCATGTTTCAGCTTATTGTTCCTTTTTTTTTTCTTTTTCTTTTTCTTTTCTTCTGCTGTCTATTATTCATGTGAGATATTTATTTAAAATATACCCTGGATACATTGGCCATAAAAGAGAATTTTTCTTTACCTCGGAGGACTGAACCTGGTAGAATGCAGGCAATTGCAGTTTTTGCTTCTCTGCGCACACCCGCTACAGTATCCCCAGATGGAAGGACTATGCATAAACCTCCTGCTGAGCAAGCTGAAATAACTTTGTTAAACTCTTCCCTTGGAGGGAAGAAGATGAAACTAACAGTATAATTCTCAATTGATTTGCAGATTTTTGCAGAAGTTCCTGTGATGGTTGACAACTACCATTTGCTTCTCCGGATAAGCACCATAGGCAGAAAAAAATAAGTACTCTGGATCCCTGAATTCTGAACAAATCAGACAAAAAATGGTATTTCCAATTCTGGAAAACATGATCTTCTTTTCTCTTGCTTCTACTTGGAAATTGTTTTACGTGGCTTTTTTTTCCCTAGAGTATATTAACTCACTTGCAGTTGTTGCTAATGTATGCAGTGATAATTTCCAAAACCACATAGGAACAAAAGCAAAGTACGTACTCTCTGCATGTTTTCATGGCTTTTCCAGTCATTGCACAACAAAGGTAAAATTCATTCATAAGTTACTTTTTGTTTTGCATCTTTTACCACCATTTACACAAAGTTGTAAGGTCTTACACACACGGAATCATGTCTAATCTCTTACCTCATTAAGATCACTTCCTGAAGCAAAATTGATCACTTACAGTTTTTATTTTTTTTACTCCCTGCACTTCACGCTCTATGTAGCTGGAGAGTGCTTTGATAGCACTTCTGCATTCACTTTCACTCTGAAACAAACATTTCTGCAGCCTATGTTTGGTAGGTATCAAAATCTGTGGACTCTGACATTGGACGTATGTCAAATATTGTATGCCAGGATGTTAGGCAAGACAGCATTGCTATTCCAACAGCAGATGACTACAAGTTAGATTATGACCAACAGTGAATTAGGCTCTGTTGTAAGGTAATGAATCTTTATAACATCTCCAGTAGCACGAATTGTCTTACTTCCTCCAATCCTACAGGAGTCAAGCTGTAGTGGTGAAAGAATTACAGAATCACAGGCTATTAGAGGTTGGAAGAGACCTCTGGAGATCAAGTAATCCAACCCCCTCTGCTACAGCAGATTCCCTAGAACAGGTTGCACCAGGAAAGAAGACAGGAAGAACTGGCTGATAAACTTCAGAAGCCACTGCAAGAGCTGAGAAGAGAGGACTAATGTCCACATGTCAGACACAGCAATTATCTATGTGAAATACTTCTGTAGATGGGCTCACTTTCTGTTGCAAATCATGCCTTATAAATTTTCTTTTTGCTTCTTGGCTGGTGTACATGCAGTATACAGTTTCCCACCGCTAACACAATTCTATTTATGAACCTTGAGCCTCAGTTTGAAATGTTAAACATTCATATTTTTGACAGAAGTAACTCGTTTATATTCCCATGAACTTTCTTTTCACATTATTTGCTACTGAGTTTAATGACATATTGGTTCCTGAAAATTATTTTAAATAATAACAGGGGAAATGGGTTCCAGGCTGCCACTGAATAATAGATTGACAAGTTGCTTCTCAGCTAGAGTAGGTGAAATGTCCTTGTTGCAGCATATGCTGTTTGGCATTCTGGAAACTGTTCATTGAAACAACAAGAAAGACAAAAAAAAACAGTCATATATTAAAACTTTTATTTGAGCCAGAGCAAAGATGTGCCACACTAAATATATTGTTTTAAAAAGATATTTTCTTTCTTGTTTTTATTTTTTGTTGCACACTAGATTGAACATTTTTAGAGTTCCTAGCATGTGACACGCCCAACCAATCCTCATGAAGGAAAAACTCTAGACTTTGATACAGGATGGAATTAATCTCACAAAATTTTATTTATAAAATACACAAACACAGCACCTAAACCATGGGTGTCCAACCTTTTGCTTTGCCTGGGTCACAAGGAGTGAAGAAGAATTATTTTGGGCCACATATAAAATATATAATATTTTATAAATATATACTAAATAAATAAATACTAAACTTGATTTTCTTAATACATTTTCTACTAAAGCATAGAAAAAGGAGAGCAAAAAATCAGAAAACTAGTGGGATATGTGACCTTGTTTTTGTGAAAAAAAAAAAAACACAAGAAGAAGTATTTTTGTCTGCAATTCTTAGTAAGTTTTCAAGGTGCTTACCAGAGATTTTTGGTGAAATTTTACTTTTCCTGTTCTTCGTTCTTGAAAACAGTTGTTCATAAATGTACATACTGCCAAAGAACTGATGACGTGAATAAGGCGAGGGGTATTTCTCTCTGGTAATAGAGGTCTTATGAAAGTCTATTGGAGAGACATAATCCATTTTTTGAGTTGAATATCTAATTGCAACTCTATACATTCCATTTGAAAATTTGCAGGTAATATATGTTGACTGAAAAAAGAGACACAAATATATTACAAATTGATAACTTTTGTGGCAATATAGAAACCTATACTTTTAAATTCCTTTATCAAAACAGAAAGCAAGGCTGCCTATTTTTTGTTGTTCGCAGGACTGTGTTTAGCCAATATAAAAAAATTAAAGGATAAAGTTAAAAGGTAACATTATTTGCCATAACTTGAAGTAACACTGCACTGCACCCTCCCTGTCCCCTCGTTTCAACCCAGATAGTGCCCATCACACAGTGATGTTTGGTTGTTGTGAGCAATGGGTGTGTGCCCAGGGCCAGGCTGGGCCACTCAGCAGTGAAGAGCTGCTGCCACGATGGTGTAGGACAGGGGACAGCCACAGTACAGGCTGTGTCAGGCTGCGTGAGGCCTGCGGGCCACAGGTGACCTAAACTAGTCAAGCAGGCTCCACGTATAGCTGAAACGCATTGTACCATCTTAATATGAGAGTCATATGAGATGAATGGCTCTCTGGCAAGTGGAGCCTACATAGCCATTTTAAATTTGATATCATGTCTAACTTTTAGATAAGTAAAGCCTGATGAAATGAATTGCATGCGAAGTCACATAAAGATTGCTTCAACACAATATGAAACCAAGATATCTTAATCTACAAGGAACTTTAATATTAACTGCAATGAAGAATAAAACACAATAAATTACAAAAATTTTATTTTATTATATATTAATATATTATTTTATAGTAATATATTAACTTTCTGCTATTACATTGGACTAGAATATTACATTACATGAAGTTAGGCAACAAGTGAAAGAGGGCTGAATCATGAGATAAACTAAGGGTCTCCTAAAACAGCAAAAGTGTTCTCATTCCTAGCACTGTCCTGTAGATAGAAAAATGATCAACATTTCACTCTCTCTCTTAACTACTATTGTAATGAGTCTTCTGTGTTTACCAATCATTACCAGAGTCTTTTAATCAAAGCACATTCTGATATTGTAATCTTATGGCATAATGTTTAAATAAGGACAACAGAACTTAAATATTTAAAAACGTATTTAATTAGTCACATGGTCTAATCTTTAATAGTGTAATGTTCTCAGAGCTGTCACTGGCCTCTAGAGGAACCATTTAATGGCTCAGCACCTCTTAAAATGAGATGGTAGAAAACTGTCTAGAAAATTCTAACATAAGTACCGCTGACTGAAAAGCAATGACGTTTCAAAGCTGAACATTTTGTTTAATGTATTAATCATTGTAAATAATGATAACTTCTGTATTTAGCTTTTGGAAGCATTTACATTTTACACAAAGCCAGTGCTGTTACTAAATTTGCCAGTTTGAACACCATACCTATTAAAAATCTTAACCCTGTAAGTGCTCGATTAAAAGCCAGCCTGAAGCTTTTCCAACACATTCCTTGTGTTTAATGAACTCCTGGCTAGACAGGTACTTAATGTCATTTAGATATGTAGTTCTTCTGGAGTCAATAAACAACCCAGAGCATCACTATTCATTAATCAGGGTATGGGTTTATAGTTTGTTCCTAAATAACAATGCTTCAAAGAGGGGGAAAGAAAGACCCTGTAAATAAGTAAGGTAATACTTACACTCCTTAAAATGAACAGTGTAGTAAGTAGAAGAAATTCTATTGAATTCAGCAGAACTACTAACCCAGAATGTTAATCTTCAAAGCTGCATGGGGTTTTCATCTGTATATTTCCCGTTAACTTTGATATGAAAATATCTGATGGTGACTATTACTGTTTTCCTTCTGTTCAAATGATTCAACTTTTTATTTCTTTATTTTTTTATTTTTTATTTTTAAATAGAAGAGTTACTTTCGTTTAAGTGTACTTTGCTGGCAAACTCATAACATTAACTCTCCTTCAACAAATGTTAAAGTTCCTTACAGACAAATGAGAACATTAAAAGCAATAATAGAATGAGAGATACTGCATCTCTACTCTAGCTGATTTGACATGAGAATGTTATCATACATTGAGGGTGGGTTGGAAGGGCAAAGGCAGATGCAAGCCAACAGGTTTTGTCCATGATTATAGTCCAGACTATGGCATAAGGAAGAACCAAATTACATCAACTTGCTTGAAATTTCATCTTGTAATTCTTGTTCTTATTGCACTGAAAAGATCCTTCAGTTATAGGTCCTCTATTCTAGCAAAGCAAAAGTTACAAAGTAAGCAATTGTTAAAGACATTATATTATTCCCCAATAGGAAATTGGGAGATTATGGGCTATTTTTGAAGAGAGTATCCAATCAAAGATCATTTTATTTTACTGTCATGGTTTTATGATTTTTGGTTATTGGTATTCCACATCATAACATCATGTAGTGTACTGGGAGTTAAAGAGTTAATGCTCCAGTTCCATGGGTCATGGATAGTTCCAGGTACCTGGTTCTCAGAAGAGAAGAAGAATTACATTTCCCAGAGGAGTGCTTGCTGTTCTGTTACTGTTTTCTGTTCAGAGGGAAAGATAAAAACTCTTCGCATATCACGAGACACCACTTTTTGCTCTCTCTTTCCCCTTCTGCTCATCCCAGCAGCATGTCTCTCCCCAGACATCTCGCTGCCAGCATTAGAGTAAGGCCTTTTTGGTTTTGGACACTCTCATTTTGTTTGATTTATTAGCTTCAATTCCAATTATATTGTATTATATTGTATTACATTCTGTTATTTTGTATTCCCATATCTTATTCAGTAAATTAGTTTATTTCTCCTCAGATCGTTGCCACTGTTTTGTTTTAGGCCCATCTCCCTACCCTTTTTCCACTTTTCCCTTTCCCAGGGAGTGGGTCCATGGGTCCCCCTACCCCATTAGTCATGGAACCAGGCCAAACCTGCCCGAAAACCATTGATATTTACATATAATTGAAAAAGAAAAAAAAAACACAGAGCATTAAATATTATTTTAGAATGTTAAATTTATCTGGCTGTTTACATGCAGACTTGAACTGTTACACATATATTTCCATATGAATGGAATACGTCCCTTTAAAGGAAAACATTCAGTCATATAGCTGTGCAGCTCCTACACTATCTAATTAGCCACAGGCTGTGAGGGTGAATGTTATCCTGTTTTAAGACTGATATTGCCTTTTGTTAACTATCTGAACATTAAAAGTCCACCCTAAGCTAATCATGCATATTGGGATTCTTCTTTCTCTTACTTCATTTATTTCTAGATGCAGACTCATAATTTCCCTTCATGGTCACTGGTCTTTTCTGGATGGCAGACTGCTTCCAGAGTACTAATGCCTCCAGTGCCTCAATCTCACACATCTCTTCAAGGCCAAAAGAGTCTCTCTCTGCAGGTGCAGAAAACAAAAAATTACTGTTTTATACACAAAACAGTGTAGAAAACACAGAGTCAAGTATATCACTAACACGGGCTGGACTAACATATTACAAGATTAAAATTAATGAGATGAATTCTATCCATATAGTTTCGCTATTTCCACGTAGACAGTTTGTATTGAGGGGAAGATGAATGCTAGAACAAATATCACTCTCGTACAACCTGAGAACTTCAAAACACAGCCATCTGAAGCTGTCTTCCTGAGGTTTTTTTTTCTGCCTATATTGGGCACAGAACTTAAATATTTGGTTGATGTTTGAATAATTTCTTCAGAATTAGGCAAGATTTTTTAATAAGCATTACAAGTAATTTTTGAAAAACTTCAAGGTTTCATCTCTTACATCCCAACAGTAATATTTAGTCACTGTATGTCATAGTTAATTTTATATTATCTCTACCTGGGTATTGCGGTATAAATAAGTTAGGTATATTCATTCAATTCACATGTTGATGATTTTGGGGATAGCAAGGATATTTGAAATCATGGTGCTATTTTTAAATTAAAAACTTCTGTTGATATACATTTTTATGTTTTTATTTTATTCCTCCATGTAGGAGAGAGAGATTAACATGAGAACCCTATACTGACTGAATTTTTGCACATGATTAAAAAAGTCTCAGCTTGGAAACTTGGAGAAACAATGTGTGACATTTACATAAAGTCTGCTTCTATCACAAAACAGTAAAAGCTTTTCTGGCTTTTCACCTCCAATCTGGATTAAAGTCAGAGGAGAGACGAGTTTGAGTAGATGGCATCTTTCATATCTCTTCTTCCTTAGAAGAAGCTGACTAACTCCACCTGGATTCTTTGGCAATCCGTAGTGACAGCATCCCTGCTAGAGATTAGGAGATGGTTATGCAATAAGGCATTTGAACATGACAGCTTACATGAGAAACAAAGAGAAAGAAGGAAAGAGAGAAGGAAAGAGAGAAGGAAAGAAAGAATGAACTAATGAAAGATAGCTGTTCTTTAAAAATGCAGCATTGCTTCATTGGGCCTTGTTTTCTTAACATTAAATAGCGTAGAATACTTCCCTGAATACCATCTGTTTTAAAGTGATTACCCTCTGTAATCACTGTTTTCTGTTCTCCAGTGAAACTTACATAACTTTTCATTCAAGATGAAAGCCAGTGTTATCTTTATTCTTCCCACATTAATCTTTCTTTCTTTTTTTTTTAATTTATAAAAGAAAAAAATCCTCTTCACTTGGGAATGTTTTTGAAAAATGCGCATTGAAATGTAAATGATAGTGTTTTCAATAAATGCTAAAATATGGACAAAAATTACTTTCTGTTGATACGTACTAATAAATAATATAATAAGAGAACAAGATAGTCACAAGTGCTAGATAGTCACACTGATGGAAGATTTTATTATGCGCTTGGCTTCTTTCATTCTGCTTCAAACACATCAACAATGTCTATTTACTAAGTTTCATTTATGGCTTATTTTTTGTAACCCAGACTCAAGTATCATTATTTCATTATTTAAAAAAAAATCCCTTTTGTTACTGCATATGTGCTTCATAAATAAGCTTATACTTCATTGCTCTAACAGTTCAATCCTTTCAATACTGTAGAAACAACCACTCCTCTGTATTTACCAGAATTCAGCTAATCAACATTGATCTACAGCCTAAGCACTCACAGGTATTTCACTTGCTATGTGCATAATATGTATCAGACTATTATTTATTAAACTCAAAAACATTCAAAGACTCAAAAATAGATTTTGAAGCAGAACTGGTAAATGCTTGGAAGGATCATTCTTTCCTTAAACTAAATGTGAACTATTTATGTGCCTGCAGATTACAGAAGAGGGTTAAACTGGCTGCCAGTTTATAATGCTGCTTGTATGTAGGTCGCTTGGAAGTAATGCTTCCTATTTATTTTCATGGTAGCTACAACAGCGCACAATAACACTATTTGATGGAGGAAATTCTCAGCTACAAACTACTATTCTTCAACATAGTCACCACCATTAGCTATGCATTTTCACTAGTGGTGAACAAGAGCCAGCATGCCATGCTTTTTAAAATCTGCAGCAGCAGAGGTGACCAACTGTTTTACAGCTGGTATGACAGTATCATTACTAGGAAAATGTTACTCATGCAGTCCATCTTTCAGTGGCCTGAACTGATGGAAGCCAGAAAGCACCAAATCCAGACTATATAGTGGATGTGACAGGACAGTCCAACAGTGTGCTCTGTGGTCTTCAAACTGGTGTGGGGCCTGGTGTTGCGATGTCACAAGAGAAAGGTTGTCTTTTTCTCTGGCCTGACTCTGAAACTTTATGTTCAGTCAGCATCACAATATAGTGGTCAGAGTTGATGCCTTGTCCAGGTTCCAGGAGATCCAGAAGGATCACTCCGTTCCTATCCCAAAAGACAATGCACATCACCTTACCTACTGAGGGCTGTGTCTTGGACATTTTCTTTACTGGGAAATTCACATGTTGCCACCCCATGGACTGTGATTTTGACTCCAGATTGTAGTGGTCACTGGTAATGATGTGATTGAGGAAACTGTCACTCTTAGCTTCATATAGGTTCAATAGATCCCAATGAACTTGCATATGGTGTTCTTTCTGTACCTATGCGAGCATTTGTGGGACACACTTGTTGATAACTTTGTGATATTCTAATGTCGCCACCATTGTTTCCAACATATTGAAGCTGATATTCTGCTTTGTACACAGTTCCCTAGTCATAATCTGCCTATCCTCATGGATGAGTTGATCAGCTCATTTCATGGTGCCATAGCTGTGCGTGGCCACCTGGAACATGGCTTGTCTTTCACGTCTCTATCACCACTGCTGAATTGCACCACCCACTGCCTCAGTGTGCTCACATCCACTGTTTGGTCTCCATAAATGTTCAGCAAGCATCGATGAATGTCAATGGGTGAAATTTTTTCTGCATAGAGGAGTTCAGTTTCACACCTTTTCTTCATCTGCACTTCTGCTTCAGACAATACTTTGTCAGATTTTCACTCTGCTGCCATCTGTCTCATGGCAAAAAAGAAAAAAAAAGAAAAAAAAAAGAAAAAAAAAAAGAGTGGAATGTTGGTGGGAATGTTCAATCTCTACTGCCATACTTCAAAAATCTGCCTCTGACCTTGTGGACCAACATAAAAAAATAGGAGGTATTACTTTCAGAGCAGCCACCATACTAAAAGCTACCAGCTCCTAACAGGAATTTGGCCAACACAGAGACTTTCTGTATGTCTGCAGAGTGCTGTTTTGTTGTATTTTGTTTCTAGTCTCTCCCATTCCCCCCTCCATACTGTTACAGATGAGAAAGTAGGTAGGGCCCTTAAGTTGCCCTTCACCACTTCACGCTACTCCTCAGCATTGAATTTTGTCCTGTGCACATTACTCTTCAACCTGAGAGCCATGTTGCCAGCACCTGATCCTGCAGCTGGGGCTGCATTGGTCTACATGGTCTGGTTCCCACAAGCCTGAACTCCTTGGGACTGTATGGCCCATGAATAATAAGGAATGACTAACACATGCCAGTCACTGTTAGGATCTGGCTTTCGCATGAAGGATCTATTAGAGTAGAATCCCATAGCAGGCGGACCACAAACAGCACACATTTTAACACTCCTTTAGTGCTTCCTTACTCAGATGTAACCACATTGGGTCCTTGGACTGACTGAAATAAAGAGTTTAAGTTTTGTTTTTCCATTTTTCCAAATTTTCTGAAAAGGAGAAGAGGAAAAAGAGAGAAAGAACAAGTGAAAAAATGGTGGGGGAATAAAAATGGGAAAAGGAAAAAAAAAGAGAAAAGTGAAAAAGAAAGAAGAAAAAAGAAAAAAGGAAAAAAGAAAAAAAAAGAGGTAAGCCCTCAAAATATTGAGTCAAAGAAGATCTCTCAACAGGACTGTTTGTGCAATTGTGTTTCAGAAATGGGTAGTTTTAGACGTACTCAAGTAAAAAGTAGATGACCAAGGAGAATGAACAGCAAAGGATGGGAGAAAGATTATGAATACTTTATAGGAAGTACTCAGATAGATATAGTGATGAAGAAACTAAGGCAGGAAAGTGTATGTGAAAATGTCTGCTGCCATTCACTTAAACTTTCTTCTTTGCCTAGTGGTATGTGGGTCATGTGAATGGGCAGCCATCAGAGTAGCATGGTAGAGTTCCTAGTTACAAGAAGCTCAAAAAGTGCTCTACTAGTGGACAGAAATGGTGTAATGAGGCATACTGGTGGACATAAATGGTCTAATGGGGCATAACAGTGATTCAGATAAGCCAACCGTATAAGGGCAGCCATGTAGCACTACCTCTCATTGGAAAGAATTGCCAGCTTCTTCAGCAAAATTATTTTTATTGCTACATTGTCTTCTTTAGCAGACAGTAGGTATGAAAGCAGAATGCCCATTCACTTAAGTATTGTGTATTTTGATTTCAGTTCTTTAAACCATTCTTTTTTGTGGTCTTGAAGGCCTGTTCTCCTGCTCTAATATACCCATCTACAAGAAACTCCTCTCCACTTTCTCATTGTGCATATTTGTTAGAAATGCTTTTATATCAGCTGGCAAGGTGACTATAGCAATCTTATCTACTGTAGAAGGGAATGTTCTTTTCAAAAGCACTACAGAAAAAAAAAAAAAGGGAAATAAACATTAAAATCAAGCACTTAAAATTATGCTACACTGTCCTTGATGTGTCTTTTCATCATCTGAAGATAATGTAACCAAAAAGCATATTCCAAGGCAGGTCACTTCCACATTTTTGGTCTTTTCTGATATATTTACATACATTTCATAATAGTTATCATGCATTTTCCCATCTGTTATGTTCATCTGTGTGTTTTGATATTGACAACCTATCTGACATGGTTATTCTCATTGCACTTCTCTTCACTTACTGATGGACTCAAATACCAGCTTTACATTCAAGAACATACAAATTCTCACTTTAGCATCTTCCATTGCTTTTTAAAAAAGGTAAAATTGAACTACAGAAATAATGTGTTGTAAAGCTTCGTCTCGAAGAATGGTGGTATAGTTGAATGAAGAGATCACAGTTCTTCCCTGATAGTGATCTTTCTTTGGATAGAATGGTATAATGACAGATAATGAGTGTTTTTTTGCAACAAAAGACACCAAACATTGGTTAACACATGGTTAAGTCCATGCTCATCACACCTAAAAAACTGATATAAAAATATCAACATCATTATTTTTGTTTTCTTCCTGGATTTTAAGTACTGTGTGGGATCACATCACACTTTCAAATCATTTTTTTTTTTCAGCCAAGAATACTTTTGAAAATTTTTAAACTAAAACTAGAATTATTTTTTATCTCCCAGAGCTGAGGTTTATGAAAAAACATTAAAGAAAGAAAGGTTCCAGAGAAATTACAGGAGGTGGGAATGCATATAAAAGAAACCCGTGGAATATGTAATATATATTTACATACCAGAAAAATAAAACTAGTATGCATTATGCAAATTATGTAAATTATGCAAAATTTAAAGACTGAAAATCTGATACTGCTTGCTGATCTTTAAAAGAAATTATACAACCATTCAAGCTGACAGAGTTAGACTGTTCAATTT
This sequence comes from Numida meleagris, assembly GCF_002078875.1. NCBI lineage: Eukaryota > Metazoa > Chordata > Aves > Galliformes > Numididae > Numida > Numida meleagris. The sequence continues at coordinate 44,318,469 of NC_034409.1, forward strand.
AATCAAAGCAGCAAGAAATATGTTTCTCATTTCATTGCATCTTGGTATTCACACAGGCTAATTCTCACTCTGTCAGTGGCTCATTTCTTCAGTTACAGTATGTACCTTCATTATTGTTGATGTATTATATTAAACAGTGTCTTATGTTAACATTTAGACACTTGTGGTTGCCAGGCATTTTCCTTAAAAAAAAAAAATAGCAGCACAAATAACCCTCACCCTCAACAATCATCAAACCAAACAACAAAACAAACAAACAAACAAACCAGCAAAATACCACAGAAGTTTCTTTTTAATTAAAATATTATTTATTTATTTATTTATTTATTTATTTATTTATTTATTTATTTATTTATTTATTAGTACAAACAGTTTCCATAAGCTACTGCTATGAGATAACAGGTGATATTTTCAAAGATCATTATGAAATTACACATTAAGAGATCTTATTTATCAATAACCTATGGAATATACATTCTAATTACCAGGTGGACATTTCTCTAGCATAATCCCCAAAGACGTAAATTCTCTCATGGTGTTGAGGAAACTTCAGACAGTTTCTATAGTTTCCCACTGTATTCTGTGAAGGACTGAGACAACCACCTTTAACATTTGCATCATCTATTTTTATTACTGCAATTTTCATCTTTTGCTCTAAGTTTTTCCATGCTGACTGTTACAGACATTTGAGTCATCTTCTCATTAACTGGAGTATAATAGTTTGACAAGGAAATGATGTTACTGGAGAAATCTAGGCAGGCCTAGGTGGAAAGCAGTGGCAAAGACAGGGTGGATATGGCCCCTTGCTTTGACTACAGAAGCTCAGGTTTGAGCCATGCGTCCTCTAGCGAGGGCAGTAGTGATTGTTTTCTACAAGTGATCTAGTGTGGAAAAGGGATAACCTGGATTAGGTAATTCAGGTAGCAGGAAGGCTGACTGCCCTGTCACTCCATGTGCATAACTTAAGCATACCTGATCATTTGCAAAGACTTAGGCAAGCTGAATAGATCTCATGTAATTAATCAGGTCTTGATCAGTGCCTTTGACCTGTTTCTTAAGGCTTGAAATATGAAACTTTGGCTCCAAAGGTTATTCAGCTCAACCTAAAGTGTCTAAAACAAGTGGGATTAATTGCCTTCTAGAAATTGAGGGAATTGCCTTCCTCTTATCGAGGGAGCTCAGATGACTAGATTTAATTATGCATCTAATTTTTTGCTTGATAAAATTCAGTAGAATAGTACCCTAGATGGTTATGCTATGAAGATAATTTTTGACATCTCATTGTATTCAGTACAATGTTGGCACCTTGATAAGGAGTTTGATATCAGTTAGATGATGGAAAACCATTTCTACGTTACACATAAGGAATATCTTTAACTTATGAGAAATATTGTAGAAAAAAAAAACACAAAAAACCCAACTCCCATATCAATGTTTCTTTTGTTTTCAGAAGACTAAAAAAGATTCACACTGTCTGTTTTATAAGGTATTAATAATTGATCCAAGTACATTTTAGTTTTCTTAGTACTTCTGATTTATCTGTTTTTTTTTTTTTGGCAGCATTTTACCCAAAATTCACCCTAACGGGGAACTGGGAAGAAAAGTATATTTGGCAGGAAACTGGATTGACAGACTATTATCTTGACAAAAACAAGCAAGCAAGCAAGCAAGCAAACAAACAACCCACCAAACAAACCGAAATAATAAAAAAAAGAACAGACAGAATATATAAAATATATATAGGATTGTCAATTCCTTCTGCTCATTCACCAAGATTATTGCCATTAGAAAGACTATTCTACAACACAGCAGTGAGGGAAATAGAGCTGATGTATAATGATTCATCTAAAATGAACAAAAGAATTCAAATGTTATCGGGTATCCTATGACATATAAAAGATAAAAAAAAACATTTCTTTCATAATATAAAGTCTTTACAATAAAGAAATATAAAGTAATCATGAGGAAGATCCAATCTTTAAATTAAGAGGGAATTGAGAGTACTTAAACAGAACTTTAAGACTTGGTCTTGTTCTGTCCGAAAAAAATATCATAGATTAAATTGCTATTGAATTTATTACCCTTTCAAGTACCTGTTTAAACTCTGAAGAAAACCCCAGTGTGAGAAAGCACATGTAGCTCTTCTGCGAGACAGGTTAGATGTCTCCATTGTCTTTAAAACTTTCTATGCTTTTCCAGATATGTTTCTCCCATTAATTAAACTAAGAGACAATACTGACCAGCATCCAAATAGATGTGCGCCATGTAGGAGAACAAAAATAGATCCGTATACACCTAGCTTCCTACCTTAACGTTTTGTATTCTTGTTCCTTGGTCTCTGTTCCTTAGTATCTACTGCAGAAATATTAGAGTGGCTGACAGAATACTTTCGCACTTAGAAAATCTGAATTTAATTTGCAGGTCTGTCAACAATTTCTCTGTATGAACACAAACAAACCACCTAAGATCAGAAGTTTAGATACATTAAACTTGTGTAAGCCTTTAGATCTCAGTTTTGAAGAGATCCAGAGTCATTTTTTATAGGACATGTTGATTGTTCTTTCTCTCTTGTTGATAGATAAATATTTATATTGTTCCTGAATGCTTTAGTCTTTAGGAAATATCCAACAGTAAATAGAAGTTATACGTTTATCTGGTGATCTGTGGTTCATGCAGTCTGGCTCATTTTCAAGACAAATAAACATTAATAAACACAATAGTGATTGACAAAATGATCTTTCTTTATCACATATGTGAAATTCTCAAAGGTTTGTTCTTATTTTGACAGCAGTAAGATAGTACATTTCTCTGTAACCGGCAATAAACAATAAATTATAAACAGAGATGCTTCATTTAAATTTTCTTGCATTTTCAGATGTCTCATTTAGGTTTTTTTTTCTGCATTTTCTTATTCTCTTATGATTGATTCAAGAGCAGTATTTTTCCTACATCATCCTAGGAATTAGGTGTAACATTAGCCAAGTCAAAAAGAAATATCAGAAGCGGTAGTTCTTGGTTCAAAATTTGATTTATTTTCTAGATGACACAACAGATTGCATCAAAGCTAATCGTGTACCTCAAAATGCACTCTAATTAATTATTTTTCAGTACAGAACAAGACATATCATGTACTTATCCTAGTAATGTCTTCCGAATGAATTCTATCACTAGTTTTATTAGATTATTTTTGGATTACACTATTAAAGATAATTATTCAGTATTAGAAAGGGAAAGTTACTGAATTATGAGTCAAGAATTTCAATAAATGAATAAATGTCCTACATTATATTTCAAAGTCCTGTTCCTTTAAAAGGAAAATGTAAAGATTTGTTCTGTCTCATAGCAAGTTTGTTTGTTACATCTGTCCCTTAATTAACAACTTTTGAATCTGTTAACTGAGTAATTTGACAGAGAGATGATGTAGCGGAAATGCTAAGTCAGAGCTTGAACCAGTGACTGAGCAGCTGCTGGGAAGGCAGGGCCAACCCAGGGGAGTTCAAGTGCATGCAATGCCCCTGAGTGACCAGAAGGGGTGGAGCCAGGATCCACCCCTTCCCAGACTTCATTTAAGGGTTGGCAGTAGAGGCAAGGGTGTTGCTCTGGAGATCCCTATGTACTGGAGGCCTTCCAAAGGTAAGCAGCTTTTCTTCCTTTGTTTTTGCATCTACAGCTGCTGCATTTGGGCTTATTCTCATTTCTTGCAGCCTATGGTTGTGTCACCCTGCTACTATCACTGTGCTTTCCATCACATTATAGTATTACAGTAGATTCTTAGGTACGTCAGTATAATCTTTCTGGGCAGAGGAGTATGCATCTTAATGAGGGGGGATTACTGTAGGGACTTAAATTTGATTAGATACCAAAGAACTTAACAAGGGTAGAGCCACTAGAAGGCTCCTGATGCACGGAAGAACTGCCACTTTTTGATACTTGATTTATGATGATAACAATGATCTCTGAGAAGGCAAACATTTGGTGTATGTGGAACCATTTCTTTACACAAGTCTGTATGTGTTTATACCCTCATAAGACAACAGTGAAATCAAAGCAAACTCCCTCGGTTGCCTCTCTATGGTTTCTGTCTTTAAACTGTTTTTGACTTTACACAGTTTCAGACTCAAATACCTCTGATTAAGGTCAGTGATGTTTATGAAATAAACTTTTTTTCTTAATCTAGACCATGCTTGGAAGTCTGAAATTGAATGTGGTGAGCTTTAAAGTCTCTTAAACATCCACAGGTTTCCACTGGATTCCATGCATAATCAAATGCACTGGATCAAGATATGCAAGCAATTTGCCTCAATTATTTAGCATTCTTTTCTCACTTTCAAAAGCATTAAGCTTTACAAATTACAGTTAAAATCACTCTTGAGTGTGTCTTGCATGCTATTGGTATAGAATGCGCAAAAGAGCTTTGTTTTCTGCTCTCAGAGGACTGCAGATGGCAACTGCTCCTTGATCCCTACCTGTTTAAGCAAAGACTGGCTATCCACTTGTCTATTAGCAAATATAAGAAGATAATTTAAATGATCTTGATACCTATGGTGTGAGCCAGTTAATAATCATGTGCCTTGGCAGTGAACTTTAGTGAAGATTAGTGACTCCTTAATGTATGCAAGAGAAAAGCAGGACACTGTAGCAGGCTGCCAGGGGTTAAAACGTCCAAAATTGAAGCTGAAGAGTATTGTTCTTTAATAGTGCATCAGATAAAATCTCTTAAATTAGTACAGAGTACAGACATTGGTAGGGAATGTCAACTGCAACATTGTATTTCCTATTTACTCCTAGCTCAACTAATGTAAAATGTAAAAATATTTTTCAAGTATAAGAACACTTTACCTAATTTTCTGTGCTACAATGACAAGCTGATAAAGTTTTACTGAAACCAAAATTCTGTGAGACCTATATTTCCTGTGAATTAAAATAAAAATGAGTCAGAAGTTTACAGCTGAGCTGAGAACAGGAAACAAACTCATTAAAAAGAACAAAATGCCTTTTTTATTAAATGGCCATACAGCATTTAATCATTAAAAAAATCAAGACTTGATGGTGCACATATTCTTATTTTAAAAGTGCTCATATGCACTTTTTATGAAATACATAAAACAATATACATATATTTCTTAATATGTATTTTTCTCTATACTTCAATAATAATACAATGTTCTTTAACACAATAATTTATAACTGCAATATATATAGTTCAATTATTTTAACAGTGTTTAATGGGAGCACAAATGGTGAAATACCTTACCTTAATTTGTTCCTTGATTTTTATGGTACATTTAGTAGGTGTGCTGTGCTTCTCTGATCATGCCACCTCAGCAGAAGAAACAAAATTGCTCATATCACAACAACATTTCATGTAGCCATGCATGTACAGCAAGCTTCAAAGCATTTTTTAGGTTAGTGGAGACAGTTTGTAACACTTTTTTTGTCCTGCAAGTTCCTTACAGCTCTGATGAAGAAACTGGAGGTATCCTCATTCTATTTGCTCAGAGCTCCTCTAGTAGTTAGAATACTCTTGTAAATAAGTGATGAAGAGATCAGATATTTTTTTAAAAATGTGAAGATCTTTGGTGCTACTACCCAGCATGTATACTACATGGAGGAAGTCTAGTGAGAATCACAACAAAACAAGTGAAGTGGTTAACGGGAAAACAAGGAAGCACTTAAGGATCTAGAGGAGAGTAGGTGATTTATATGCTATGAAATGAAATCATGAACAGAAGTAGAGGCGCGTTCTCAGGACAGTGGAGAAACTCTCTGAATTCTGTCACATTAACTGAAAGCGTTAATGATGATAGTATATCAGAAAGTGAGGAGTAGTACAAGCAATAGTGCTGAGGAACTTACTATCATGTAGAATTTTGCTGGAACTACTGATTTGGAACTTAAGCTAACTGTTGCAGTCTTGATAAAATTTGAGTGAGTATAAAAAGGAATCAGAAGGTGAGCGGAAACTGGTTTAAATCCCATGTATTTCACAGGAAAACTTTTAGTCTACAAATTGTGTAAAGGTAGTGTTTATATTTCCTTATTCTATACAGTACCAAACATGATCTTCTGTGCTTAATAAATTCTTCACAAGAACAATAACATGATAGGTTCAAAAGGATCTTGCCATTAATGGTATTTCATTACAGACTGAATTAAGACTTATATAAATTGATACTTCATTTTTTTTTGTGCAGATAAAGAGAAATGCCACTCACTGAATAGCAGAACTAAAACGTCACACGAAAAGTGAAGAAAAGGCATCAGCAAGAAGGATGAAAACAAGTTCCTATTTCGGAATTGCATCTCTAGCAAGCTAGAGATCTCTTCTCTAAGCAAGAGGAAGTTTTTCACACAGAGGGTGGTGATGCACTGGAACAGGTTGCCCAAGGAGGCTGTGGATGCCTCGTCCCTGGAGGCATTGAAGGCCAGGCTGGGTGTGGCTATGGGCACATTTTATGTGTCATTTTATGGTTCTGTGATATTCTTTTGTAAATATGTATACAATGATATCTTAAGTGCTTGACTAGCTTTCAGTTTCAAATGTCAACTGAAAAAGATAGTTAACATTCTTATTTTTGGAACATGAGGTTTTAAAGTAGCCATTGAGTTCAATTTCTGTTGTTGTTGAGTGGAAAGGTCCTCTAGCAAATTCCACTGCTCTGCATGTTATGGGTTTGTATTAAAATGGCAATTGCCAACAGCCTTGTTCATCTCACTTTATTCATCTCATAATATATCTTTTTGTTTCCCTACAAATTAAATTACAATTCATAATTCTCTCTCTGAACTAGCTTCCCACAGAGATCCTTATTATAACAAATGTGGTTGTTATAACTCATTTTAACAATTTAGTCTATAAATTGGTAGCAAGTACTTTATGTTTTTCTGTTAGTGAACAGAACTTATTTTTAAAGGGAATTTAAATGTATTATATATACTGCACACTGAGTGGCTGACAAATTTTTTTACATTTCCACCATTACAAAACATTAAGCATATAATAGTGAAGCAAATAAGAATGTCAACAACAGACCTGAATGTGAATTCAAAGGAACTAACACTGAAGATAAAAAAAAAAAAGTAGTTATGTAAAAACAAACAAACCAAAAGACAACAAATAAAATGAGTACAGAATTATGTTTATATGTTAGGGCATATGGAAATATATTTTAATAAATACTGAGACTTCAAGTACAAAGGGCTGCCAGATGCATTGGAAAACTGTCATAGAGTGCTTCCCTACAGGCACTTCTGAGCAATAAGACAGATAAAGCTTTCTTGATAGATAGGCGGACTAATATATTTATATTTTAAGATAGGCTTTCTGATACACTTGTATTCTAAGCACTTCTTGAAGTCCAGGAATTATAATGATGTTTGTCTTCTGTCTCTTAGCTTTCCCTGAGGTCCTGGAGGCAGCTGGGAAGGATCTAGCTCTGCAGGGATGGGCAGGAGGCCACCAGGGCCTTCTCCAGCAGTCCCCACAGGTAAATGGCCCTGGTGGCAAACATGGGCCCAGCTGCCATCCTGACATGGCTCCTTCTTTGGAGCTGGTGCAGGGCTGATCAGAGACATTTCAGAACTGCCCGGGCATTGACAGCCTAACCCTGTGATGCTGGAGGGGGTTTCAGGGCTCCTTGAGGTGCTTGGAGTCCCATAGATGATATACCTCACAAAGATAGGCATCGAGTATTTCTGTGTTGCTAGTATTTCATGAACAAACAAGCAAACTCATGACTGTCTCAGGGATTTGGATCCTTAATGTCCTGCTCTAACTATCTGTTTTGCACTGCCCACTTCTATTTCAACAAATTACATGAATAAAGGATTGATAAGGGTGAAATTCAAGGCTTTTAGATCCTCAGGTGTTTGGAATGAGGTGAGATCTTGATGTTTCTTGATAGTTAATATATATTTCAGTGCTAAAAGATTATTTTTAACTAAGGGATTACACCTTGATCATATCAAGCTTCTATATTTATGAACAAAAGTACTGACAGTCTTCAATAGCAAGAAGTCTGTATATCCAGGCATCTTCACCCAAGATGAATTATGCCCCTCGGACAGGAATGTTCCAAACTGTTAAAAAAAAAATTGATTGTATGATACCTGTTGGCATTCTTGTAAAATGTACATTGTCATTATTTCATCAATTTTTGCTCTTATACTGACATAGAAAATCACTTGAAAGAGAATGTACTGAAGTCTGAGTAACTTTAGCAAAGATTTATTTGACAATAGAAGCAGCCTATATTTATCCCTTTGGTCTCTAATGGGAATGAATTTCTCAGAGTTCTCTGGAATACAACATGCAATGTGAGCAGCACGGGAATGTGTCAATCCAAAAACCATAAAAATTGCATAAAAATTTCTTTCTTAAGGTGTAAATAACTCATTGAACTCACCCATTTTAAATCTTTTCTTTAAAAAGTAATAGCAATAACAGGTAGAAATAGCTAATTTTATAAGGAATTAGAAGTCATCTCTCATCTGTAAATCCAGCAGTCCATGGGAAGGGACATTGGATGTGGAACACCTAATTGTAAACGCAGCACTTCTCATGGCATTAAATGTTCTTTAAAAGGTCATTAAAATCACTGTCTGGTGGCAATATTGTATGCTTCCCCTCTGCTTTCTAGGAATAGTTGGTTTCTATTTTCTTCAGTCAGGCTGTGTAAAAAGTAGGACACCGCACAATAGGAACATTTTTTCTTTTCAGGAATGAGCTTTTGGTACATTTTGAAGAGATCAATGTCAGAGGGACCTATAAAGTCACTTATGTTACACGATCTGAAGTTCTGTTTCCCAGTTCTGGAAAACGGTGTTTTTTTTATTTGGTTTTTATTAAATGCTCAGAAATGAACAATGTCATGTGCTTGTGTAGAAGGCTTACACCATATTTTAAGGGTAAAACACACATAAAATGCACTATTTATTCAATCACAGCACTGGATCTCCAAATAGTTCAGGTAGAGGCCACAAGCCAGGCAGGAAAAGATAGTTATTTCAGACAAGACAGATGTCAATTAAGAGATCTTACATGCTGAAGTTGAGAGGAAATATTCTCATGTCCTGTTCTCCTGAACAGGAGCAATTACCCTGACAGATCTTTGAAAACTTTGCCCAGAAACAGTATTGTACTAGCTACAAAAAAAAAATAATTAATATATCTCTCCATTTCCTTTCCAGGTATCAAGGGTTATTTTACAGAGAGTATTAAATGGCATATTGCCTCGAAGTACTGAAAAGCCAATCTCAATATATAGAAAATTACAAAAATGACACATGCCAAATAAGCTTTGCAGGTAGTTGTCTGGCTAAATTTCACAAAACTGAAACTGATTCTGATTGCTTTCCAAATGGATATGATCTGAGGAGCAAACTAGATCTTATGCTCTTGATGGATGGCAGACACCTATTGCTTGCATTATTAATTAAATCTTTTAAAGTTTATGGCTCAAAATATCCTTGTTCTTGCATTAGATACGTATTGCCATAACTCAAGTTCAAAGGGAAAATGTGATTCTTCTATTCCACTTCACTTATAGCAATGATTTTCCTAATTGACTGAGATACTGATTTTACCATATCTATTTGAAAGTAGCACATTATATACATATAAGTGTGTATAATAATAATATTTGTATATACACAGATGCAGAAATGGAGAAGATTTTAAAAAGTAATTAGACTACTTTTTGATACCCTTAGGGATCACTAAAGGATCCCCAAGGATCAGTAAAACTCAGGGTGCCTGAAATGTAGTTTACAGTTCTGGAAAATTTCCTCCATGAAGATAATCTTCTGAACTAATATTCAATAGAGTAACCCTGTTGTCAAGATGACAAAATAAAAGGGCTCAGATTTTGTTTCAGCATTATGTTGCAGAACTCATATTTGAATATACCATATTTGAAAAGGGAAACAAAAAGAACTGTGTTCCATTTCCTATATTCTTTTTTTAAAAAGGTAAGAGTAATAACTCTATTATTGATGTTCATATTTTCTTGTTTCCTACGATTTTGTTCTAATTGTTACAATTATCTTAAAAATTCTTAATACAGCAGAATACAGCTGGGGCCTGTCCTCTTCAATGTCTTTATTGATGACCTGGATGAGGACATTGAGAGCACCCTCAGTAAGTTTGCAGACGACACCAAGCCAGCAGGAAGTGTCGATCTGCCTGGGGGTAGAGAAGCCCTACAGAGAGATCTGGACAGGCTGGATCTCTGGGCTGAAGCCAACGGGATGAGGTTCAACAAGACCAAGTGCCGGGTCCTGCACTTTGGCCGCAACAACCCCAGGCAGTGCTACAGGCTTGGGGCAGAGTGGCTGGAAAGTTGTATGGAGGAAACGGACCTAGGGGTAGTAGTCGATGCTCGGCTGAGCATGAACCAGCAGTGTGCCCAGGTAGCCAAGAAGGCCAATGGCATCCTGGCTTGTATCAGAAATAGCGTTGCCAGTAGGAGTAGGGAAGTCATTCTCCCTCTGTACTCAGCCCTAGTGAGGCCCCACCTCGAGTACTGTGTCCAGTTTTGGGCCCCTCACAGCAAAAAATACATTGAGGCCCTGGAGCGTGTTCAGAGAAGGGCGACAAAGCTGGTGAAGGGTCTGGAGCACAGGCCTTAAGAGGAGCGGCTGAGGGAGCTGGGATTGTTCAGTCTGGAGAAGAGGAGGCTCAGGGGAGACCTCATCGCTCTCTATAACTACCTGAAGGGAGGTTGTAGTGAGCTGGGGGTCAGCTTCTTCTCTCTTGTAGCTAGTGACACGACGAGGGGGAATGGCTTCAAGTTGCGCCAGGGGAGATTTAGGCTGGACAATACTACTTTTCTGAAGGAATGGTCAGGCGCTGGAACGGGCTGCCCAGGGAGGTGGTTGAGTCACCGTCCCTGGAGGTGTTCAAGAAACGTTTAGATATAGCGTTGGGAGACATGGTTTAGTGGTGTTGTTGCTGGTAGGTGGATGGTTGGACTAGGTGATCTTGTAGGTCTTTTCCAACCTAGCTAATTCTATGATTGTATGATTCTAAATTAGGACATAACCATGGCCTAATAGCCAAGTTTGTTTTTATCATTTAGGAAAGAGAGGGAGATAAATAGTGTTAAGTAACCAATACTGTACTCTAAGAAGAAACAGTGGAAATGTAGGAATAGATAGACTCAATCTGTTTATTACTACTTTTCAGTAGTAAATTGTTACAAATTATTTTTTATAATGAAAATGCAATCCAATTTTTGATCATTGTATAAGAACTGGGAAAGTGCTTTAGCTTAGTTAAAACATCACTGTCAGCTGAAGGACTAGCGATTGTTAACGAATAATTTTCCTGAGAAGGGAGACAGTTCTTATCTGATGGTTTTCATTGTTGTTCTCTTCTTGATATTGTAGCCTGGACACCTTTGCTTCCCTAGGACAATTTTCTTACTTGTCCAAGATCAAAATGGCTCTGTCTATGCCACAGACGGATCAGCAAATACTTTGTGAACATTCTGTATGCATGTGATCTTGTCCATCTATTCAAATCCTGCAGCTACTTCGTACCACCTCCTCTATTCCATCTTGCTCTTTTTTGCTCTCAATCCTCCTTTAAGTATCAGTTTCTCAGCCTTTTTAAACTCTTCCATCTGCAGTTCCTAACAACAGTTTTCCTATTACTTTTCCCTACTACTTCTCCCATCTTTTCTATCCCTTCTCTAAAACCAGGTTCTAGTTCCCCTCATAAATTGAGTCCTGTCCCCATCCACATAGTTTTTCTTTCACTGCTTTCGACTTAAACTCTGGTATCACCTCCAACCTACCACTGTCATACTTTCATCTCATGTTGATGACTCAAGTTTTTTTTTGGCTATGTCCTTCATTTCAAGCATGTACAAACTGTCTTGTCTCTCCACTTTCTAGGACTTGAATTTCTACTTGAATTTCTTCATCTGGTGCTGAATCTGTACTTGTTTTTCCTTATGGTAAGCAGTATTTTTATCATGCTGCTTCATTTAACACAATTTCTTCTTATGGCCTCCAGTTTCTTATCTTACATAACATTTCTCCTGCTGCAGAACACCTGAGACTTTTCTTCATTTTCCCTTTGCTCCAAGCCACCATTAACTAGGCCAGACTAATCCCACCTAGTTTTAGCTCTCTAAAAGCTAGGCATGGAGCCTGAGTTGTTCATCCTACTTTTTAAGCATGAAGTTAGGAAAGAAAAACAGACACTTTCAGGGACAAATTCATGCTGCTCACATATCTCAGGATGCGGGGATATAATCTGTAGCAATGATTTCTATACTGATTATCAGAGGAGTTTACGCAGCTAAATTAGATTACGTAATTATTTCTAAAAGGTTAAAAACTAATCCTTCTAGTATATATTCTATTGTAGTTTAATCCCTTGACTTTTCCCCTTATGAGTTCCCGTACTTACTCTGCACCGCTCTGTATTAAAAAATGCTTTCAATTTCTAAATTAAGAATTCTAAAATAATTCATAACTAATTTGTCATGAGTCAAATTCTGTCTCTAATAATATGGTCTATTATCTTTTCTTAAACCTTGGGGGAAAAAAAAAAACTTACAACTTCACGCTGTTTTTATTGGGCTGGTGCTCAGGGTTGTTGGAAAGTGACTCTGTTCTATAAAGAAAATGACTTTAGTTCAACTTTGAATATAGGGATAATTTGAATAAATAGAGTTAAAAAAATCAACTATGCTGGACAAATAAGATTAGTATATTGTAGCTAGTATGAGTCTACAGTGGTTCAGACTTGAGCAGAAAGAAAGAAAGGAAACTAGCTGTTCTAGACATGACAAAAGAAAAAAGAGAAAAATGAATCTCAGTTTGCTCTTTATATTAGATGTCTACAAATTAGTTAAAAAATGAGGTATAAATAACTGGATCTGGAAGCCTTGCCATTTGATCAACAGCATGATTTATTTGGCATTATGCACTGTTCATGATACTGATGCGTAATTTGTAATAAAAAGGATATGATATTAATATGTGTTAAATACAATAAATCTGGAACAATGAAGATGTATAAAAGCATTAAAAATGAAAATTTAGTGGAGCATAGCTGAGGGTTCAGACCACTGGGAAAGGGCCAAAAGAACTGCCTTTTTTTTTTTTTTTTCCAAATAGAGAGCTGGGAAAACTACGGCTAGTGAAATAGCATTCATGGAAAAATATTGCAGCAAATAATAGAATGTATAAGCAGACTGAGTTTAACAGGATGATGAGTAACTGCTAAAATGCATTTTTTTAAAAAAGTTTACTTTACCTGTTATATGCACAACTGCAATCTATCTGATATTGCATAGATATATATGTGTCCAGAAAGACAAAGAAATATGCCCTAAGACAATTCAGCATATTAGCACAAATAAAATTAAAAATCCCAAAGAATTTGTGTGAATTAATGCTTTTGTTATTTCCCAGTATTTACCTTCCCAACACAGTCAGCAGAACTGATGCTTTGTCTAGATAAGTTGCTTAACAATAGACTAGTGAAAATCAAACCACTTTTTATCTCCATAATGTGTACCCCCAGAAAAGCATAGAGGAGGTTGGCAGAGGCAGAGAGAAAGTTTAGTGGACTAATTTCTTGAGAAAGAAATGACTGTTCTCAGGGTTGTCTTAAACTTTACGTGCAAAAGTACTTGGAGTGGATAAGTCTGTGAGTCTTTGAATGCTAATTAAGTATGTGTGTGAAAATTCCCGTAACACAAATGCAAGAAGTTCAGCATCATGACTACAATCCACCAAAAGGCAACAGAGAGGAACACACACATTTATATAGTAAACTACAACAACTGAAAAAAGTAATATATTGTCCAATAAAAGTTTGTATTACTGCCAATAAGTATGTGTTCATGCCAAGAATGTTCTGGAGCACAGCTGCCAAAGAAAAGCTGAGAGCATTACAAAACACATGGAAACTATACATAGAAGGTGCTTAGAGAAGAAAAAGACAGTATTTTTATTCTTAATATTCATGTATATCCTTAATATATAACAAGTGAGGCCCTGAGTTTGCTGGCAAGCATTCAACAAAACATTTATGTTGTTTAAGGTGAATATGCTTAAATTCAGGAGAAAGATTCAAAAAAGCCCTGTTTAACTTGAATGTTTGAAGTAAGCTGAACATCCAAAATGACCCAAAACCCCCATATGATGGTAGCCATAACTTAATAACACTCCAGTCATTGCCAGGCACACTCAAATAGCATGTGATGGAGGTGACTTGAGATGCATGCAATTGTGGAATCTGTCTTTAAAAAGATGACAATTGGGTTGTCATTGCTGCCATGTGGCTTTCAAATTAGAACTTTCATGAGGATGCTAGAGGCCTTTAGGAAATCTTTCTACCCTACAGTTTCCAAAGCTGTATTTTAACCACTAGGTTCTTGGGGGAGAATTGTGAATTTTTAGCTTTCTTCCTGAAGTTAGCTCACTGAGTGTTTCGGAAAAAAAAAAAAATCCAGGTTCAGGGATCCAGAAGGTACCTTGGAAGCTAAAGGCCAGTGATAAGGTGTGACTGTTGGGGTTGGAGATGCCATCTTCTGAAGAGAAAGTAAAGGCCTAAGACTGTTTCAGAGTGGAGGATGCTGAGGGGAGACAGACTGAGGTTTAATGCAGAAGTGTTCTTTACCAAATCCCACAGTACTGGAATGAGAGGGCACTGAACAACACTGGTAGAAAGTGAGTTTAAAGTAGTTAGAAGGAAGTACTTCACATAGGTATTGAACTTTTGGAACTTGCTGCCACTTTCATGTTCACTTGTGAAAAAGGATTTCAGACATGTTCTCCTCCTTATTCCTCCTTGTGCGTTGGCTAAAGCCACTCAGCGTTCAGACTATTTGTGACACTTGATGCAGGAGCCTAGCCTCCCTCTGTCTGATTCCAGCATGTCATCTTCAGCTCATACTTTGACATTGTGAATTCAGGTGACAGGAGAGAGAAACAACTAGAAGATATGATTTGCAAGCTGGTTGTCTTAGTAGTGGTATGAACTCAAAGACCAAATGAGAATTCCTCCTCATCTACTGTTAATAAAGGCTGAGTTTCAGAGTATAACACTTTGTGTTTTTGAGAAGGTGTGGATTTTATGGATAACTTTCTTTGCTGCTTCTCTCTTTAACACACTATGTCTTTAAGAGAGAACATAGTTTCATTTTTTTGGGGGGGCCTGCAAGTGGGAGAGCTGTTTCTTTGCTAATGGTGGTCCTAAACATACAAATCTGTCATACAGACCCAAAGTGGAGAAATTAATATTCATTTTCCAAGATGAATTTTTTCTTATCTTTTTCATAATTAATCATTGTTATCATGAGAAAATATGCCAATTGCTGCTACAATCAGTCTTGAAATTAGGGTCAGTAATGAAGACAATAAAATGATGATGATGGTGTTGTCATAAAAAATTTAAATTCTAATTTCAGTTTTAATCAGCACTAAGAAAAAATCTACATTGACATTAATATCTTAAGAAGAGCAGATATTATTCTGCACAGTAAAGAAATAAGTATTAACAAAATAGTATGTTTGAAACAAGTAGTTCTTTCTTCTGCAAAGCCTTGGCTAGCAAAATGGTGCTGGCTCACTTCATTTCCAGCTGCTAGGTTTCACTATAAGAAGCTAAAAATAAATTCAATACTTTCCTAAAATGACTTTCTCATGTAAGCATGTGCTGCAGTTGCCATAGGGATGTTACAACATCACAAATTGGAAGCAGTTTACATAGTGGTAAATAAGCATATTTGTGGGCAAGTTGTCTGTTTGAGCATGTCTCAAAGAAGCAATCTCTAAGACTATCTTTTCTTGAGGGGAGGGATGTTAAAAAAAGAACGACTGATGTAGGCTGCAATAGTGCAAATCACTGAATGTAGATTTTCATACATGCAGGTAGGTGTCTGTGCAGGTGCCAGATACATAATGCCTATGCTGAGCTGTAGCACCTAACCTGTAAGACCTAAACCTTTCAGTGAAAAGAAATAAAGATGTTGAAATTATAATTAAATTTTGTGGAATTGAATAAATCACCACATTCTTGCATTTACCATTTGCTCAGTGAGCCTGGAGCTGTCCAGCCTGTCCATTTTTCCCTTTTATAACACATTAAGTGACTGAATTCTGAGAGCACGTTTTTTTTGCCCTATACTATCCAATTATTTTGAAAGTCAATACAAATAAACATGAAGATGCCTAACAAACTGATGGACTTCCTTACCAGAGTTTCTTCATGATGTTCTACATCATAAAATTTCAAAGGTCAGATAATATAAATAAACAATGGCTTCACTGAAGTTGATACTATTGTCTTGATTTACAGCAAGTAGTAATACGGCACCAACACTCAAGGTTTCCATTCTGTGCTCAACACAGAATAGAAAATAAATGGCTAGGTAATAAATACCATGGAAACAAGGAAAAAAAAAAAACAAATCATGTGAAGAATCGATTTAGGAAGAAAAGTCAGATTGTATGTAGTTAGAATTCTCTTGGATTCGGTAACAAGATCATTTCAATACAAAATATTACAATAGTTTTAACTTTTTATTTATTTATTTATTTATTTATATACATGGCTTTGTCTGAGAGCTGTCTGAGAGCTGTTTTCTTTTAAGGCTGACAATTTTACAAATTTTACCAAGCCATAACCAACTTGCGGTTTTAAGCCCCGTTTAGGAGTAGTTCCTTTCCAGATGGCTGTTCCCCATTTTTTGGAGCAAACCCTCTAATAAATTACCCACAAAACTTATGCCTCTTATTTGGATCCTTGTTTTCCCGGATAAATAAAGTGCAGGTTTCCCCTGAAGAGTGCCAAGTCCCATTACTTTGCAGTACACACACGGTTACAGAACAATTAGCTTAAGCTGATCGAGGGTCTTTTAGTTCCCCTGTTTACTTTCCTGGTTGGGATTCAACCTACACTACATTCACAGCTCCATTTTACAATGTTAGGTGGATAGCAGAAGAAGAGCGCTTCAACATAAAAACTACATCCCAAAGTAGTGCTTTATGAGCAGATCATATCAGGTTTCTTGCAAATCCTAGACAGAATTAAGTTAGAAAAGCATCCACCATCTTCCCTCATATGTTTTGATTAAGGTAATATTATTTGGGACCACGTAGATGGCCAAATACACCAGATGCAAACAAGCCCTATAGAGTTTGAACCACGGTGCAAAAAGTATGCTAACATGAAAATTTGAGATTTTTTCCCCCAGCCTTTCTGTGTCCAGTGTTCAGAAACTGTTGGTGAGGAGAGCATCTTAACTAGTAGCAGTTCATCCCATAAATAGGTGTAGAGACTTAATGCAAAGTGAGAATCATCTCACCAGCTTTAAACAAAAAAAAGATGGCTATATTGGTCTAGTCACCTAGATTCCCTTTGAAGTCAACAGGGAGAAATGATATTAAATAAGCAGAATTAATCTGATTATTTTGGACACATGCTGAAAAGTGAGATAAATGAGGTGAACTGTGCTGTGGATGTTCCTATTAATCTCCATTGGTTCTAATGAAAGTCTAGAATGAACAACTCAAATGTATACATGTACGTGACAAATGCCTATATTTGGGCAGACAAATATCACCTTGGCTGCTCATACGGTCCTTGCAAGCAGTCAGCACTCACACTGAGCTTAGCCTGCCTGCACATCCCCTTCTCTTTTGTGTGAGACAATGCCAGAAACTGCATATCCTTATATACAGACAATGCCAGAAATTGCATATCCTTATATACTTATATATACATAAATATTTTAAAAAAACACTTGTATATGAATATATTTAGAGGATGAGAAAGTAAGATTTTACAGTTATGACAAATAACTGGTTGTTACAAAAGTACATAGAATCAGTATGCACCGCTTATATATACATTAGAATGACCTTTGAAATGTTCATCTATGGTGTTTAAAGAGAACTCTGATTTGAAGGTTATGGATCAGGTAAGCCTTTTATGTAACAAGACATAGCAAGGAGAAACTGGGAGAGATCTGTTAGATGCTCTTCCAAATGTCTAAAGCAGAGGTTGAAGCTTTTCCCTCCTGGGGAGCACTGGTACTGCTACACCTCTGACTTTTGCTGACACAAGATTTCTGACTCCACTTTTTTGGCACGAAATACAAGATAGTGATCAAGCATGGATAAAAAATTAATTATGAAATTAATTATTTATTTTTATTGCATTTGTGTTAGATGTTTATAAATAAATACATAGCTGATTAAAAACAGTTAATCAGTTGAATATACACAAGTGCATACTTAAACTACTGTCCCTACTAAGGTATGAGAGTGGCACTGTTAGCGCCATCAAGACAATCACCTATTGAGGCTGCGTAACCCACACCGATAGCAAAATTAATTTCAAAAGCTCTTCTGAAATGGTAGGAGTGAGTTGAGATGTTGTAGTTACAGCAGGGTGCCCAAACATGTAAGATGTGTAAGGATGAATGAGTTTTGTATCCTAATTCAACCTTTAGCTAATTCTGAGTCCAGTTCTTCATTACTGATATGTGGATTATGAGAGTTTCTCATATAGAAGGTGGTCAATGGGGAGGTTGGTGGACAGGACGAAGGGCCAGTGGCTGTCCCATATTAACACTTCCCACTACTGGATGAGACATCATCAAGCAATGGAACCTTTTTTCATGCAGATAGACAGAAGCAAATGCTTCAACTGAAAAACTTACTTTTCCTGTCAGGGTATTCCACAGAACTTGTTCTATCAATTTCTCCTGTTCAAAAGAACGTTCATAGGAACCTCAGTTTTCAGGAAGAACTTTGTCTTAGAGCTTCTCTTAAGAGTTTATTCCATTTCTCTCTCTGGAACTTTTTGGTAAATGAAATGAATGTTACATTCTTGTCATAGTATATATGAGCTGACAGATACACTGAGCCAGCAGTACTTGCCAAATATATGCCAACTATCCTACATCGGATACATTTTGCTGGCAGGCAAGCTTTGCCAGCTTCTGACAGTATATGCTGTGCCAGCTTCTGCAACTTCTGACCAGATCAATTGGAGAATTATAAAAAATAAGGCTAGACATAACGTTGCAAGTCATGCAGTTTATCTCTCTACCTTTAGACAATATCAGCTGTATCTGAACAGTTCCTGAAAGATGATGATCCTACTGGTTCCTAAAATCAAGCATTGATAATAATTCCACAATCCCAGGACAATCTATTCTAATAAGCAACCATTAGACAGTTGATATTCCTTTCTGTAATGTCTAATATAAATCTTTCATGCACCAATTTGTGCTTATAATCTCTAGTTTTGTTCTCAGTGAGCATAGGGAGTACTTTATATTCTTCTTTGGCAGTTCCCTTTCAAATGTATGAAGGCTTAGTCTGTCTTTTCTCTGTAGGCAAAAGGAAATTCCTCCAGCTCTTCTGTATAGGTGTTTTTCTGATTGCAGATCACTCTCACTGCATGCCTGTGGACTCTTGACAAGAATTGTAGGACAAATCATGACTTTGCTATAATCATGAAAACTAAAATTAAAGTGTGAGTGTGGATTATTTTATCTATGCAAAGATAGAAGATAGTTTATTCTTTTATTTTCTTTTAATGTGATATTTTACCTCTGCTAACCTGAGACAACCATTGAGGTGCTCTGAAGGCAGTACCGCCTTAGGCAATATTTTGTGATTTTAGATGAAATTGTATGGATTTATTTTGAATTCTCTGCCATGAAGTTATGACTCCCTTACACTGGGAAAAAAAAGAACACACAAAGTCCCTTAACCTAGTGAAAGATACTGTTAACCATTTATGAAATTTTACATGGAGGGAATGTATTAGTGTATGAAAAGATCACTGTGAGAAACAGTGATATATTTCTTAGGCTGTGAGAACCCTAATTTTCTTGACCTGAAGTTGGAGGGCTGTGGCATGTTCCTTACGGGTTTCACACTTCCTTAAGTTGACACTCTTTGAGCCACATTTAGTTAACTGAGTGGTGATGTCGGCTCATCAAATTCAGATAACTGTTATGCACCAAGAGTGGGAATCTGTAGAGGCTGCAACACAGGAGAGATTTTTCCATTCTGCTGTTCATGCTGCTAGCACAGTCAGTCTCATCTCTGGTGTCTGACTCTGGGCAGCAAGCACATGGCCTGAAATGTGGCCCCAAATCCCTGCCTACGCTATGCTGGAGTAATAATGCAGATACAAACAGGAACAGAGTGTCTACCCAATTTGGCTCTGTGATATGTCAGTGGTTGCACAAGGCACCACAAGATCTTCAGCTGAAGAAATTCTAATAGTAACCACATGTGACTGCAGTGCACCATGGATATAGGTAACATATGAGTCTGAACTAACAGCCTTTGCAGAAACATTTAGTAAAACTGACTAAACGTGCCAGGAGCCCTTACTCAGCCATGCATCGCCATGCTCATGACTCCATGAGAGAATAGAGAACTGTGACAAGAAACAAAAGAAGAATATGCCTCTTTCTCCCAACAAAGGTGAAAAAGATGTCTATTAGGTGTTGAAACTGAATATGAAATTGGCATGGCTGTGTTTATTCTTCTCTTTTCCACAGCCAAGTAATCTTGTTCAACGGACACAAACAACAGGTGCGTTCTTGATATCTGTGCTACATACAACAAGGTCAAATGCCATAAAAGCTCCAAACTGTCCTTGTTATATATAACATGCTGTGCCAAAGAACTGTAATAAAAGACTAATCTGTTCATGAAGACTATTTGTCTCTTTAGGCCTGCTTGGACAGATGGAAAAGATTTTTCTCTCCTTTTTGTCCCCCAAACAAGAATGGCTTTTAGAGGCTGTTGTAATTTTCAAATTCTGCTATCTTTAAAATGTGAACGAAGTTAAAAGTAAGAAAGGAAATGACACAAAATGGAAAACAATTATTAATCAAAGTACCTAAATCTCAGTTGACTTCTATTGCTTAATTTTATTTTCCAAAGGTATCATTTTCTTCATATACTCAGTGACAAATGCTACATTCATCTGCTATATATATAAATATAATTCACATTTGGATCAACCATATATATTTTCTTTACAAAGCAGTAAAGAGGGCAGCTTCTCTTTGAAATATTTGGTCCTTGCTGATGTTCCCTGCTGCAGCTCACTTTCCAGTTCTGGATGTGCTGAATCTTTCTTCCCACCTCTTTGGTCTGTGTGATTAACACCATTACTCAGATATCTCTGGTAACTGTTTCCTCCACTTCTTCCTACATGTGCTGAAATGTGAGTGATGATCTGGGTGCCTCCTTGAGAAGTGCATTCCCGTCTCTTCAATTTAAGTCACAACAACGAGTCCCCTCAGAGCACAAAGCGAAATTTTCACAGTCTCTGCCTGACCAGAAGTTCCCGGGATTCATTTCGTCTCCTAAAGGGCAGGGAGGCAGAATGGTCTGAACAAATCATCTTGCAGACAGGAAGTTTACAGGAGTGCAGTGCATTGCCACAGTGCTGTAACTCCTGCCAGCCTATAAAAGAAAGTCTTAACTGCCATTGCTGTAAGCTACAGACCCATTTATATTTGATCTGTTGCTTCTTTGACTTACACAGAGAGGTTATTCAAGCAAGTCATAAAACTACTGCACATTTGCCCAGGAAATTGAGGAAATAACCTGCATATTTGTGCCTGACACAAATAACACAAAGTATATCCCTATGAATCCCTTTTTCCACATTGCTAAAATGAATTGGCTGGTTTGCTCCACATTTAAACTATTTGCCAAGCCAGCATGCAGAAGACATGACAACTGACATCAATTGTTGTACTGTTTCATCATAGTGAGTCTTTTTCACTGAAATGTGATCCAATGAATAAAGTGAAAGCTAATAATACTGAATACTGCTTTGCAATAATTCCTTACCCATACAGAAAAAATATTAGCAAACACAAATTTTTGTACTTCATAAATAATATATCCTAAATAAATGCTGTAAATAAGCCAGTTCAATTGAAAAGATTTCATGGGACACAGACATTCTTAGGTTGGTTCAAAATATACTCAAATATTTGATAAACATTTGCCAGACTTCTAACCTCTGCCTAGTTCCCACGTGTGCAAATCACCCAAAATTATTTACAAGTTTTAAAGTTTAAAAGATCACCGATGACATTAACATTCATCAGATTCACCTTTGAGTTACCTTAGGCTATGAAAAAAATCCTTCCTTAATCCCAAATTCCAGAAAAAAAAAATAATTTCCCACAAGAATACTCCATGCCTACGTCAAGGAAAAGCAAAGTCTTAGGCACAGAAAAAACACTGAGCAATGATTCCTTCCATGGAGGGTAGCTCAAACTGCCCCTGGGGAATGGAAATATGCCCATACTCAGGCAGAGCTCTTTGTGGTGCTTCAGACATACTAGAAGGAATCAGCCATGTATTTCTGAAGAATGTCACAGATTATTCAAAGGATTATTTGATTATTCAAGGGGTTGTACCGCCTGAACATAATAACCTGATGAGGTCTCCTTGTTTGATACCACTCTCTGCATGAGGGTTAGGAGTGCTACCTACAATCCAGATGTAAGAGAGTATAAATGTTTCTCATCAAAATAAAAAATGAGGAGGCAGGAGCACTGGGGAAAAAAATAAACCTAGCATGCAAAGTAATTCCATTCTTAACTTCTTTCATTTCCCCTTCACCTCAAAGCCAGAAGTTTTTCCTAGCCCAGTGAGGGACCCATATCAGAGCATCTCCTTGCAACTGTACAAGACCTTATTATGTTGGGAATTTTTACATATTCACCTTCCATATCTATTTTTGCTCCTCTGTTGCCTGAAACAAGCTGCAGAAGAGTTAGCTGCTGTCTCAATTACACCTTACTTGTGCTAGTTTCCAATCCAACAGAGCGGTTTTCTTCAGAGGCTGTGATCCCACAGGATTTCTCTGATACATTTTTCTTAATTCATTTTTGTGTAGCTTAGAGAAATTTATTAACTCACTAAATAATCTCCAGAGATGGTGGCATTTCTTATTAGGCATTTGATGATGCGGTCAGCTTCATTCACTTAATAGCGATGTGCAACTTAAGTGTGACTGCTACTTGCCTTGCCTCTGCTTTAGCGATGTGCATCTTTTGGACAATAAGGAGAATGCCTATGAGTACAACACTGTCTATGGGCAGCTCTCAGGCAGGCTCTGTTGCAGCCTTTTTGACCTTTAGTGGCATCTAGTGGCAAATGAGTTTGTAGGGAAAATCTTCACATACAATGGCCATTAAACCAGGGAAAACTGACTTCATCTTCATTTGTGACAGCAGGAAGAATAGAGCTTGCAGTGCATTAGAATAGTGAAAACAGGTTGCTGTCTATCTGGCTTAATGGGCTGAACCACTCCTGAGGCATTATTAAGCCATTAACACAGTTCAGAATCAAAAGATGTTTGTCTCATAAATATAAGTTTATATAAATGTATTTCCATATTCAGGTACTATGCTGTTAGAACTTGGTGGGGACATTTAGCTCAGCTTGAATAACATACTGTCATGTTTAAGCTGCCTTAGCCATGTTCCTAATGAATTGGTTTTACACAGGACAGACGTATTAAAAGAGGAGCAATTTAGTAAACACTGTACATGAAGTAGTCTGCTCAACTGATTTTTTAAATAATTCCCAATGTTAGAAAGTTAAAAAATACTTACGTGAATTTCTACACGAAGTGTCTCTACAAGAGCAAAATATCATGCATGAATTAATGCTTGCTGTTATTTTGTAGCTCTATATGGCATGAGAACATGACTGTGAATATAACATTTATTATCCTTGAAACCTTTTAAGGAAATTTTATGTTTACACTAGGTACTTGCAACACAAGTTGTTCTGATACAAAGTTTAGTATAGCTTATTATTTAGGCTGATTGAAAAGATATAGAGCTCACTTCTCAGTGAAAGATTTTCAACTAAATACTGCCTTTTACTGAGTTATAGTCAGATTTGAGCAATGTTGCATGGAAGCCTGGTAGGAAATGGAGGGAAGGACATTTTGGCCATTGTTTGGCTGCAAAATAACATGTAGTCAAAATTCAAAGAATAACTAAGATGACAAAAATACTGCAATATGCCATTCTTGGAAGTGCTGATAAAGTTTTTGCTTCAGTATTCTAGAAAAGCCTTCTTTTTACTGGGAGCTGCTACTTCCAAAAGGTGCTGTCAAGCACTATGCCATAATTTCTTAGGTCAGCTTTTTAAAAGAAGAAATGAGTGCTATTTTAGTACACAGAACATGTCCGTGAGTCACAGTTTGCTATTTAAGAAAGAAATAAGAAAACTTTCATCAGTGGATTAATGAATGAGATACATTAACACTGCAAGTCCTTCTTATTTCCGCTGCTGAGGGATATACTCACATTCTGGCAGCCAGCAAAGCTTGGGAGGCCAGAAAATGTATTTGGGCCAGTCGAGTGTGTTTTTCTGCCAAATTAAATAATAGACCAGAGACACTGGAACAGGAGTAGAGGATGTAGAAGATGAGTGAAAGCGGTGCCAGCTGAGAGGTCTGATGGTCTTACTGGAAAGTGGCTTGAACAGCTTGCAGCTGAGATGAGACAAAAAGTCCATGTTGATAGAGAAGCCCATCCGTCTCTGAATGCATTTTTCCACGTAGTGTTTAGGAAAGATGCAGAAAGGATTTGGATTCCTTGGAATGCATACTGAAAAAAAGTGGGAAAAGATGGTTATGCACTTCTGATGATGACATCAGATCAGCTTTTTCTTTGTCCAGGAGGAAACCTTCTGCTTAGATGAACATTAAAACTTCAAAGGGTTCTCGTTAACAAAACTGAATGAGTAGTTAGAAACTTATCTACACAACATAGCTGATTGTAGTAGTGGAGCTATACCCGTATGAAAATAATTGGGCATATAAAATAAATTATTTCTATGGTTCAAGAAATATAGACTGTATACTTGTGAGGCCCCAGGAAAATATGACTCCTCCAGAAGTGGTGAGTCTGAGTAAAAAAAACCAAGAACGTACTGTAGTTATCCAGAGGCATGAAACTGCCTAAGGCAAAAGCTATAGTCTCTAGCCTTCTTTTGGTGTGCAATAAAGTGATGGCTGGCAGCTTATTGGAGTTTATTATTCTGAAAGCAGTGGTGGCCTTTAGAGAACCGAAAGCTTTGAACCGGAAGAGAACTGGTTCATCAATTTGGGTGTGATTCAAACAATCAGTAAACAATTGGCAATATAGGAATGCTGATAAAACTGAAGTGGATTTTGTTGTTAAATGCTTATATTTTTTTGAGCATGGCTCCCCAACAGACTAAGTGTACTGTATACTCCACTCCCTTCAAATTCAAGGATAGACAAAATTGAAAGACACATGCTAACAACGCTGAAATAATTATTGAAACTTACAGAATACCACCAGTGTGAACCATATTTATCTACAAGATGTGGCAAACCAATACATTCACCAGAATGAGTGAAGCCCAAAATAAGAAGTTACATTTATATTGAACATATTTGATTAAAATGAAATTTCCAAATAGTACAGATTTTTTTCTTAAATATAGCATTCAGGTCTAAATATAGTTGACAAACAGTTGTTAAGGTAAACATAAACGTAATGAAATTTCAGATTTACATAAAAATATTTTAGGGGAGATACATGTTGAACACATATATAGGCAAAAGTTCTAGCTACTGGTGGAAAATGGAATATATTTCAGTAAGAACCACAGACAGAAAGGTCAATCTAATGGTTATTGATGTCCTTATGGCTGCAAATGAGTTAACCTTGAGTCACAAATTGAATGAAGTATTTTTCAAAGTAAATCCTTCCCTAAAGAATTTATTCACATGATGAGAGAAAAAAATAGAGGGATGAAATAAACATGCACTGTAAAAGAAGGAAGAAAAATAAAATGAATGTTTCTGCTCATTTATAACTGAAGCAGTAGTAGGGAGAGAAAAAAAATGCCTTTAGGAGGGTGAAAAGCGCTGGAAAGAAGGGCAGGAAATAAGAGATAAGTGTGGATAGTATAGCATAGGTGAGGGTAGCTATAAGCAGCTTGAATGTGGTGTCAAATGGTAAGTGAAGCTGACCAAGGAATTCAAAGAGAAAATGATATTGTACAGCATGTAAAAGATCAGTTGAGATGGACAAACTACAAAAAACAGTTAAACTAAATACAATTATAAAGAGAATCAAAGCAACAGAAACAGAGAGGCACAATATATTTTGGTTATTGAAACTCTTTGATAGTCCCTACAGGCTGTATTCAGGCTGAGCACTTACTATGAACAGTCAAGAACATGAGGAAATTGTTGCTGCTATTCTCCTGCAGAGAAATCAGTTCTCATCAACACTTATTTGTTGAGACATTCTAAGGTCTTACTTCAAGCTTCAGGGTCTCTGAAAAAAAAAACACATAAAAAGAATATCACATGTATTAGCTATTCAGTTATTAAAGTCTTCAGATAAAGTACGTCACAACTGCCTAATTACAGTAGAGTTATTGTCAAAGCTAGATCTAGACTTCGTCTAGCTGAGCTTGGAGATCCCCAATGATTTTTAAGAACCCTTAAAATGATGGATACCCATAACCCCTTTGACTGCCTCCCAGGAAAGTCTTTTCCTCGTGTCCAGTTTTGAACCTCAGTTATTCTCCTTCAGAAATGTCTATCAGTTATTTTCATTTGTAACAGAATTTAAAAAGTCCTTTTACTAAAGATTTTTTCACTGCCATAAAGAAGTTCCATGCATTTAGCTACATTTCTTGTAGACTTTCTACTGTCAGAGAAGCGGCTACAGTACTAAACAGGTGCTGTTTAAGGGAAGAATCACACAAACATCCAAATTTTCATAATTTTATATTCAGCGGTTACTTCCACTTTTCTATCACCTACATTATGACAAATACAGCACCTAGTCCTTGCAGTCATCTTTCCTCCATGATGCTAAACAGAACAGAGCAATGAAAAGTTCTTGCTGCATGTAAAAACTAGAAGCCTGAGCTTACATCTTACCCTGGATTCCTGCTACAGGCTTCCCATGTTACGAATGAGGTTTTGGTCATTTCAGTCAGAGAATTAAAAGCAGCTGGATATAATGCTTGCCTTATGTGCTGCTGGTTACAGGCACTGGCATTCCTTAGCCCTGCAATTTTCCTCTGCCCTTGGAGAAGTGGTATTTGAGTGCCCTAATGCCGGTACTAGGTGCATTCTCCTACCATCACACACCAAGCTGTTTTTAAACCCTTCTTTCTCCTCCTTTCCCAAATAGATATTCCTGTTTGGACAAATCTGATACAGGCACATATGCTGGATATCTGTGTTGATGCTTACTTGCAGTAGGAATATATTTTTCAGTTATAATGTTTTGTTTCTACGGGTTCAAACAGGAATACAATTTTCTTCAAATACGTGAGCAGGGAATCGGTCACTACCAGCAACAGAGGAGTACTTAATAGACTGTCAGTCACTGTGCACTAGTCTTAAATGTCACAGTTTTAAAATGCTGATCCCTTTTAATAGTAGTCATGTTTTTGGTTTTGTATTTAATGAAATGAGCGCTCTACTTCTGTTGCAGAATCACTCATGTAAGTCTCAATAAACCCTTATATTTCCCTCACGAATTGCATGACTGCAGCATTGGAACTACATTTGTGGCTTATTTCTAATTTACATTTTCTTGTCAACGTACGTTTTCAAGCATAGAAATAACTTTAAAAAGAGTAATTCTGCCCTAACACAGCCATCTGCAGCAAAGGAGTAACTGCTTGGCAACACTTAACTAGTTCATAGAAGTTTTTACTAGATATAAATAATCCCATTTTCTGGCAGAGAAAGTCGTCAGTGTGATCTTTAGTCAGAGGAAGGAAAACTTATGTTAGTTGGCACATCTATCAGCATAATGCAGTTATTATTAAGAAAGTGACCATGTAAAAATGGCACCTTGTTAAACAGTGTAACAACTCTCTGTGTGTATTCTGGGGCAGATTGGCTTACACTGTTTAAAACAAAAACAAACTTTTATTGCTTTCTTCTCCTGCTGACACTGCTGAGCCAACACAACCACAAAGAGCAGCAAGAGGCCACAGCCAAATACTGACTGAAATATTTAAATGGGATAAGGTGGACTTAAATATATGTCATTAGGGTAGAATAATAATAATTAAAAAAAAACACATGGGGGAGGTGCTGCTGGAGACCTAAATTTCTAACAGAATCTCTTTCTAACAGAAACTCTGATGAGGGGGATTTTGAGGAAGTCACCTGGAATTTCAACAGTTCCTGTGGTACAGGCAGCTTTGATGCTTCCCACCTGGCAGCTGTGCAACCAGAGGTTTCAGCTGTGCTCCCCTGATGAGGTGTGGCTGTGAGTACAGGACATACAGTGTCTTCTAAGCGCCGCTCCAAGTTTCCTTCACCTGGAGCCCTCTGCTCAGGGAGGCCTCAGGTGTATCACAGACACGTGCTGCACAGTTACTGCTTCCAGAGCAGTTAATATAGATGTGCTCTGGACTGCTTTCCGGGCCATCAGAGGGAAATGTCCCTCATCCCTGCTCCTAAACTCCCTCCTCCCACAGATCAGAATGCCTCGTATATAATATTTATGGGAATGATACTTCTGAATTGATTTTATATGTGAGAATGCTATTTAGCATGAGCAAAAATTGCTCGAGGTATCCCTGGGGAAGTGAGATTACTGCACATGTAGGGACTAGTCACAGTGCCTGCATGGGACAGCTTGCCATCTCTTGACATCCCAGACAGAAATATGGACTCCTGAAAAGACACTGTTCAGCAGCAACTTCATCTCCATGGAAGGAACTCTCCTTCCACCTGAGACCTCACTGTGCTAAGGAACAAGCTGTCCTGACTAAATCTCACACAGGGACCAACCCATTAGACATTGTCAGTGCACAACAAACATACATTTACAGGGTTGAGTTCAGATCAAAGACCACAGTAGTGATGACTTTTATTCTTTGATTCCTAATTGATCAATCGGGTGTTTCCTTCCTTCCTTCCTTCCTTCCTTCCTTCCTTCCTTCCTTCCTTCCTTCCTTCCTTCCTTCCTTCCTTCCTTC